>NW_017671544.1:188728-236180 GCF_001879085.1 Nicotiana attenuata
TATATATATATATATATATATATATATATATATATATATATATATATATATATATATATATATATATATATATATATATTCATACACGTACATGAAGGATGTGCCTCAATTGTGAGTAATATTCTATTCTTGATATTTAGAGATGTGTGAAGAATACGAATCATCTGTTGAAATGCCTAGTCTATAAGCCAAGATTAAAACTGAGATTATTATGCTAACTATGTGAAAACTTACCTTTGCTTGCAACTTGAATTGCTTGTGTGTGCCTATGACCATAAAATTGCAAGATGGACATTGAAAGTGGAACGATGTGATAGCTGCGGCCCTAAGTGCCAATGAATTGATGTGATCTATGTGAAATAAAGATTTAAATGAGATGATTAATGAGAAAGGAACAACGCCTAGGTAAGGCGGCCTAGCCGATCGGGCCGTGATCGGACACCATGCAGCACACATGGTGGTGATGTGCAAATATTGAATTCCGGAAAAGGGAAATGAAATGGTGATTGAGGTACATGTCTCAAATAAGGCAACCTAGCCGATCGGGTCGTGATCGGACTCCGCTCAAGATAGCGGTGGTGTTAAGAACAGTGATGAGAATATGAAAGAAATGCCCCAAACTAAGTTATGGAAATTATGTGGAAGATTATATGGTTCATTTATGTGAGGATGTGGTGTCCGGTTAAAACCTTTGATTTACTCTTGTGATTTCTTTGTTCCTGCTTGATAGTTCTTTCTAGTAAAATGGTGTTTAGTTATACATAGTAGTACTATTCCATGGTACTAACGTCCCTTTTGCCGGGGGCGCTACATTTTTAAATGAATGTAGGTGGCTCCATTGCGGGTAGTGCTGATCGCGCATAGCGGATTACCTTCTTCTCAAAGTCTTGGTGAGCCCTTTCCTCCTTCAAGGGGTTGTATTGTATATCTTTTATTGTTGTGGACTTCCATTTTGAGGTATAACCGGGGCCTTGTTGCCGGCATTGACATACTTATCTTTTGTATCCTTAGAGGCTCCGTAGACACATGTGTGGGTTATGTTCGGGTGTTGAGGGGTTCATGAACTATGATGTAATTCTAAACCCATGTTATCTATAAACTATAATTTATGGGAATTTCGGAAACTATCTTTAACTACGATTTAAGCCTGGAATATAAAATGAATTAACATGGTTGAATGTATCACCTTTTCCCTGCTTAAATAAAAAGGAGGCATGGCTATCTTATTCACGAAGAGTGGGGTAGGAAGTGTGTGATAAGGCTTGCTCGGTTGGGTTCACTCGATCGAGCGTCGGTCGCGCCTCCCGAGGTTTGGGTGTGACATGTTCGGTATCTTTGGTTGGTTTGGGGCATGACAACATGTGACATTTCTGTGCATGACCCAAACCTGATCCCCCTGGGATCATAACCTCCATATCCCCTCAATATGTTGTGTGTTCTGGTTGGTTTACGGGCATGCCAACACCATCTATTGCTGTGCATGCCAAAATCTGATCCCTGCCTAAGGATATATGCTCTTTGCAATATATTCCAAACCCCTGACCCCCTTTGTATGAAATTATAAACTCTGTGCTTTACCACTACTGTTTTCCCATCACCCTTTACCCCTCTCCTTTATCCCCTCAGTTTTTAAATCTCTATCCCTGCACTTCAACCATATTCTTAGACTTAAGTTTTGCCCCTCTTGTGTGAGCCTTGCCTTGGGACCCATGAGCTCCCTCTGAACTTGGACACATAAGGGCTGGCCCTTCCACACTGCACTGATCTCTATCTGGTTCTGTGAACCTGGGTGTAAGCACTGCCCGGTGCTTTTGAGACCTTTAGGGAACTTTGACACACCCAGGTCCGAGAAAGGCTTTGAAACAAATGGCATCTTAAGGCGGTTTATTCCATAACTCAGGGAGGAAGCCAAGAATCAGGCTTCCTCTGGTTGTAACTTCTTATTTTACATTTTTTATGTAATTCAGCAAGTGGTCTGTAATAATTTGTAATAAACACTCGGGGTTGGCTAGTGGAAAAGGGATGGGTAATTATGTATGCTCAAGGGTAGAAAACATGCCTATAGGATTTGTGTTCTGAATGATTCAATTCTGCATTTACAAAGCATGCCTAAGGACTGATTTTAAATCCTGTATGTTCAATTCTACATTTAGACACCATGTCTATAGGATTTATCTTAAATTCTATATGTACAACTTCACATTTAGATAACTTGTCTATAGGATTGGTTTAAAATTATTCACGTTGTTACCACTTACACATCATGCTCTAGGATCTAAACGGCTAGGAGCAGATATCATGTTCGTAATGTAAAAATCAGTATAATGTATAGAAATCATGCCTATAGGAATTTCCAAGTAAAATCCTGCATGTTTCCACTCCACGTTCAATTAGATATCATGTCTATAGGGGATTAAAATCAGCATTTAGATATCATGCCTATAGGGGTTAAAATCAGCAATGTTAGATATCATGTCTATAGGGATTAAAATCAGCAATAGTGGATATCATCGTCTGCAGAATCTAAAACTAGTCTAATTTAAAATCAGTTTATTTCTGAACCAGTTTTTGAGTAGCCTAATCTCCTTATTTAATGATTAGCAAGCATGCCTATAACCGTTCGCTTTTAAATTTGTTACTGCCTTTCCACACTCTGAATAAATAATAGATGCCATGTTCATAAGAGCTCACCTAAACACTTAGGCAAGCATTAGGTAATAACAACAATAAACCTGAACTCGCCTCTGTTAATTGGTAATTGCTACAACCAGTAGGCAGGCCTGATTTGGGCTTCCTAACTTAGTCATGTAATAGACCAGGTCTGCCCCCAACAATTAAAACTCCCTGCTTTAGTACTTTAGATTCAGACCGTGATTGTTGTTTGAGTCATGCTAATCATATGCCTTGTTTGAGGGGGTATACATGAGCCTTCAGTGTTTACATGCTTTCCCCTTTAATGTGCAGTCCTATGTGTTTTGCATGTTGCCTTAGATTTTTCAACTTTGAAACTTCAAAGTCAGCCTAATATCCCTTCCATTTAGGAATAGCAGTCCTAAGTGCCTCCGGGACTGGTAGGAATGGGACGGGTAATAGCATGCAATAGTGGTCGAGACCAATCCGCGCTTTAGTACCTTAACGGGGTGGGAAGGGTAGATATGGATATGATGACCGGTGCGCTAATACCACATGTAGCCCCACTTTTGAGGAGTGATTACCGGATATTGTATTGATGTGATCCATATTACAAATAAACCTAGGACCTCCCATCCTCTTTCCTTTTCTTTAAATATTTTAAAGAATTATAACTTCTTTTTTTCAAAAATCGGCCCTTTTAATGATTGCTATTTCAAACTTTGTTTTACTTTCAAACATTTGTGTATTAAAATCCCCTCTTATTTGAGCCTTATCTGTTTACATGTTAATTGCACCAAATTCACAAAGAACTATCTGGCCGGGAACCACACTAGTGGATCCTGAGGGGTGCCTAACACCTTCCCCTTTGGATAATTTCAAGCCCTTACCCTATCTCAGGTTATCAAGCAAACTTAGAAATGAACCTTGTAGGTGTCCTAATTCACCATAGATCATTAGGTGGCGACTCGTCAAATGCAAAACCCAGTTCCCAAAAGGAACGAGTTGCCCTATACCCACAAAATGTCATAAACCCGATTCTCCCGATGCAAAGAGGGAAAAAAGGGGGCGAGACAGCATGGCGACTCTGCTGGGGATATTAGGCTTTTACCATTTCAGATTGTACTTGTGAATTTGTGCTTTCCCTTTATAATGCAATTACTTGTTTAGCATTTAATTTCTTTTACAAGGCAAAGCTGACTTATCTTCTTCGTTTCTTTTCTTTATTGCTGTTGTAAATTATAAACTGATGTATTTACTGCTTTCTTAACATGCAAATACATGACAACATGCTTTTAATTATTGCATAATCATGCTTAACATCATATTTCACTCGTGCCAAACAAATACCATTGCAACGCTTATAATGAGTGGTTGCGCTCTTCCTATATTATTACCCCCTAAATTCGGAAAGGCATATTTGCGGTAAAACCAGTCGATCAATGGTGTAGTCGACGGTTCCGTGCCTTCTCCCTTAAGATGTTCGCTCAAGGGTACCAGTCTAAAACCCCATAAAAACCTTACTCTGTTCAAATGGTTCATGCATCATAGTCAAACCTAGCTGGATCAGTTATGTTGTCCACATAATGATCCTTTAAGATAGCCTTGTCCAAAGTCCACTGGGTTTCCCTAAACCCAAACGGACATCACCACGTTTTGTGCATTTATTTGGAGAACTGGAATGCGTCATGCTAATTAATGGTATTAAATAGTCGAGTCTGGTGGGGGTAAGGGCCTAACCCTGTTTGCCTTGCGGAAATATGGCGCACGAAGTCCCTAGATTCGGCATGGTCACCAACATCCATCCAAGACTGCTAAGCTGGTGGAAGGATCTTCACTCTAGTGATCAAACTCTCATCCAAAAATATCTGGGAAATCTACCATCCCTTCTGGAGATCCAGCCTAACAACAAGATCATAGAAGCTGCTACACTGTTCTGGGATTGTGAAAGGGCTGTATTCCGCTTAGTGGACATTGAAATGACACCCCTGTTAGAGGAGATAAGAGGATTAGCCGGTCTAGTCTGGGAGACTCTGGGGCTGCTGATGCTTGAGAACCGTAAAGGTAGGGGTTTCCTTAAAATGATGGGTTTAAAGAAGAATCCAGAGTTGACATGCTTGAAAGAATCTTACATCCCTCATGACTATCTCTATGAAAGGTACGGTCACAGCAAATCCTACCGTACCTACCCTAACGAGTTTGCCGTTACATCCTTGGGGCACATTCATCGAAGGGTCTTCGTATTTATGTTTTGTTTCTTGGGGTTGATCGTGTTTCCAACGAAGAAAGCAAGGATCCCCACCAGGCTAGCCATGGTAACTAAAACCCTTATGGAAGGGATTGGTGGGAAACCATTCAACATCGTGCCCATGATCATTGCGGACATATACCAAGCCTTGGAGAAGTGTCAACAGGGAGCAAAACACTTTGCAAGCTGCAATTTATTACTTCAACTCTGGATTATGGAGCATCTCCAAAGGGGTGAATACCGACAAGAGATCCAGCGAAGGGACTGGGATGATCACATCGCTTTCCATCATCCAAAGCGAATGAATTACATGCCCAATATGTTCGCTCGGCCAGAAGATGCCAAGGGATGTGTAGAGTTATTTGATAACCTAACCGAAGAACTGGTCCAGTGGATGTTCGAGTGGTTTCCGACCGAGGAATTTATCACCCGATCCAGAAATGCACCTTTTTTGATACTGATCGGTCTGAGGGGAACATATCCTTACGCCCCTCTCCGAGTTATGAAACAAGCCGGTAGAAAGCAAGTTATACCCAGGGTTGACAAGATAAGTCATTTCCGAGCTGACTTCCAGGATGATGATAGTCCTTACAAATGCCAAGCTCAACATATGTGGCATTGCAAGATCATAATGGGGAGAGATACCATCGAGCCAGACAGGTATCATGCTGGTTGCGCTCCTTTCTACACTGGGTGGTTGGAAGATAATCATGATGGTCTGGGCCAGCCAGGATTTGCCCGAGGTCATAGAATTATAGATGAAAGGGCCGAGACACAGGTCAAATACAATCAACTGCGCAAAAGGATCTGGGAGTACGAAAGCGAGCACCGCGAAATACAAGAATCCAACCAGAAGCTGATTGAGGAATGGAAAGACATGGCTGTTAGTGCTAACAAGCGACTGGGATACTTGGAACAAGGCATAGTGGAGTTGGAGAAAAAGTTTCTCAAGAGGGTCGAAGATTGCCAAAATGCTGAAGGAACCGAAGGCGGACATCTAGCCAGGGCCTACCTATTGCTGGGACTTTGCGAGTTGGGAAAGTTGTTCGACGGAGCCAGGGATGCCGAATCTGGGGAAGGTCCTTCTGGGACCAAGTAGAGAGGAGTTTTTCTTTTCTCTTTATAAAATGTAATAAGGCCAATGGCCATTAGTGATTTTCATTTCCTGTTTATTTAGTGTCAATTTGGGATTCGTCTATTTTTTATCAATAAAATGAGGCATTTAGCACTCTAAGTTCTCCAAATCAATTTGTCTCCAGGCCTACCTCGGGCACAACGAGGCTCCCAAATTAGGACACACTTTATATTCCTGCACTATGTGTTTAAATATTGCAACATTTTTTATGATCCTCACTAACTTGGTTACCTTTTTGTTTTATTTTTTGTTTTTTGTTTTGTTATTCCCCTCCCCAAAGGTTAGTTCGTGCACTCTGGAAACATCATCCTATTCCACAAGATCCAAGGGCCCTCCACCCACTCCTCCTCTAAGTCCTGTTAAGAACAAGAACAAGAGCAAAAAGGAAGATTTGAACATCAGAAAGGAGATCACAACAGCAGAGGCCATTGATGGACATGGTATTCGGGTTGTCAACGAGAATGTGTCACAACTCGAGCAGAAATTGTTGAAGTTTCAAGAAGAGCTTGATCAGGTTCGGAACTTGGCCAACCTATCATTCTCCCTCAGCACCCAGACACCATCTTCCACAATGGCCAAAATCCCACGCCTCCACAAGCAACCAAATCATCCCACTGTTCCAACGAATAACCAATGCAACACTTGCCACACTCCAAACAACCATCCATTACTCGTCCTCGAACCACAAAACTCCGCAAATGACCATTTCCACACCCACACACCCGGCCACCACAACAATCCCATTTATGTGGAGATCGTGCCACTCTCCACCCAACCTATATCTTGCACCCCTAAGTCCGAGGAAAAGGATCTACTCATCAGAAACATGGCTGAAGAGCATAAGAAACTAACTAGCCGAATCCAAGGCGTCGAAGGAAGTAAAGGTATCGAAGGGTTGAACTATGAAAATCTCTGCATACAACCAGATGTCCAACTACCAGAGAGGTACAAACCTCCCAAGTTTGAGATGTTTGACGGTACAGGTGATCCAAGGGTCCATCTGAGAACATACTGCGACAAGCTGGTCGGGGTAGGAAACAAAAGGATCCGCATGAAACTATTCATGAGGAGTCTGAAAGGAGATGCACTATCCTGGTACATCAGCCAGGATCCTAAGAAATTGTCAAGTTGGGTAGGTATGGCCTCGAATTTCATGGACAACTTCAGATTTAACACAGAAAATGTGCCGGATGTATTCTACATTCAGAATCTGAAGAAGAAGCCTGCAAAAACGTTTCGCGAGTATGCTACTCGCTGGAGGTCGGAAGCCGCTAAGGTCAGAGCTGCCTTAGAGAAGGAACAAATGAACAAATATATTGTCCGGTCTCAGGACCCACAGTATTATGAACGACTAATGTTGATTGAAAATCATAAGTTTTCCGACATCATCAAGCTGGGGGAATGAATTGAAGAAGGTATCAAAAGCGGCATGGTTACAAACTTCAAGGCCTTGCAAGCCACAAACAAGGCCATACAGTTTGGTGGTGTGTCTAAAAAGAGAGATGTGGGGGCCGTAATGGTTGCACAAAGGACCAAGTCTCCCCTCAAACACCAAACCTACCCTATACCTCCACTCACATATCAGTCAGCTCCAAACTACCAAGCATCCTCCTACCGAGCCCCACTACCAACTTATCAGTCACCTCCACCTCTCACATATCAACTTACCTCGCCCAGATATTCCCAACCCGCACATGTCTACCAAGCCTACAATTCCAACCCATCTCATTACCAATCACCCCCCGCACGCCAAAACTTTCCCAGGCCCCGACCTAATTTTGATCGGAGGCCCCCAAAACAATACACAACCATTGCCGAACCCATTGATCAGCTATATGAGAGACTCAAAATTGCCGGTTATGTCACCCCCATCCCTGCTTCAACCCCTGAGAACCCTTCTCAGTGGGTTAAACCAAACAAATCATGTGCATACCATTCTGGCATGAAGGGATACACTATCGATGAATGCCGCTCCTTAAAAGACAAGATACAATCCCTAATTGATAACAAGGTCATTGTAGCAAAGGAAGCCGCTCCAAATGTCCGCAACAACCCCTTACCAGATCACAAAGGTGGGGGTGTTCACATGGTTGAAATAGAGGATGATTGGGATCCCGAGGGATCCATCGGGTTGATCGCGGAAGGCGATGATCCAAAGAATCCAACAGTTACTCTCAACCCCATCATAGTCTAGATTCAACCATCTGAGGTCATTGAGGTAGATATGTCTATCCCTCTTGAGTTTGAGGCAGCGCCATCAACAAAAACACCGGCACCTTTTGAGGTTACAGTTTTACCACCCAAAGAACATGTCCCATTTGAAGTAAAGGTAGCCGCATCGATTCCAGTGGCGATGATCACCATGCCCTCATTCCATACAAAAGCTATTCCTTGGGATTATACGGCCGAGGCTAGGAGGAAAGGCAAAGTCAGGTTCGAAGAGACTATTGTAGCACAGGGTATGATAAGGACGGGAAGAGTCTATACCCCGGAACACTTAGCTGAGTCTAGTAAGCAAGCTTCCAACCGGCCACTCATTATTGAAATAGGTCCAGATGACCTTTGGAGGAAGATACAGGCCAAGGAGTATTCGTTCATCGACCAGCTAAACAAAACACCAGCACAGATATCTATTCTCTCATTGCTGCAGAATTCCAAGACACATAAAAATGCTCTGTTGAAGGTGTTAAGTGAGGCATACGTGCCAAGTAACATCACTGGCAGAGAAATGGCCAATATGGTGGGACAAGTGTTAGAAAGCCATAAAATCACCTTCTATGAGGACGAGCTGCTGCTTGAAGGGTTGGGTCACAACAAAGCATTGCATATCACCGTGCAATGCGAAGACTACTTCATCACTATGATCCTGATCGATGGGGGTTCCAACCTTAATATATGTCCATTGATAACACTCAAAAAGTTGGGTTAAGTACTGCATAAGATAAAGGATGGAGCCATCAATGTGAAAGCCTTTGATGGTTCCCAGAGGTCCACCATCAGCGATATTAGCCCGTGTCTGCAGATGGAGCCGACTTGGTTCGACGTCGACTTTCAAGTAATAGATATGCCAGCATCCTACAACCTGCTGCTAGGGCATCCCTGGATTCATGCTGCGGGGGCTGTGGCTTCCACACTGTATCAGGCCGTAAAATTTGAATGGAATCACCAGGAAGTGATCATTCACGGTGACAGTAGCAATCGTATATACAGTCGTCAGACCATTCCGACCATAGGGGGAAAAAGAAAGCTAGGTGGAGAGACCTACCACCACATCGGGCGAGTCAATGTTGTTGACAAAGATAAATGGTGGGACAACAAGATCGAGAGTATATTGAATTGGAGCGGGTACGAACCTAGCAAGGGGCTCGGAAAGAACCTCCAGGGGATTGCTAAACCTATAAAGCTCAAGAAGCACGACACTACTTTTGGTCTGGGATACAAGTACACTTGGGAAGAATTTAACAAATGGTCGCCACCATGGAGAGGTCCTTACTATCCACTGGAACAGCCAATACCGCCTTTGGAGCAGACTTTCCAACAGACTGACATTGTTTATGGGACAGACGAAGAAGAAGCACTTGCTACGGTGAAGAACTTGTTCCTAGAAGACAATGAGATGGACTGCTGTGTTGTTTTCGAGGAGGAGGGGAAGGAAGGTCCTTCCATACAAGCTATGAGTAGAGGAGCATACCTCAACAATTGGACCATCAGGACCACCAGAGCCCGGCGAGCCTCGGGGTAGCAAGGCTAAAACAAGCATATGCACTGTTTTTATTTTTACTAGATGATTTTTCTTTTTCGCATTTGATTGCCGCAATAAGATCTTCAATAATCAAAACAGTTATGGAAGTTATCAAAGCATTTCAATTTTTTTTTCTTATGAATCAACACTCATTATTATTTTCTCTCATCATTTTACTTATACAACATTACTATTACTTATCTTGATGAACCAATGGCTATGACATGCAATGAGACAACACAACAAACAAACATTGATTCAGAGGAAGATGACATACCAGAGGAGATCGTCAAAGAAGTTGAGAACATCGAGAACAGACCTAAGTCCAACCTGGACGAGACAGAAATTGTTTACTTGGGAGATGCAGAAAATGTCAAGGAAACACGAATCAGCGTTCACTTATCGCCGTCAAAAAAAAAAAGGAATACACAAAATTTCTAAAGGAATATGAGGACATATTCGCCTGGTCATATGATGACATGACTGGTATAAGTACATCTATTGTGGCCCATAAACTGCCAACTGATCCGACATGTCCGTTGGTAAAGTAGAAGCTCAGAAAGTTCAAGCAATATATGAGTTTGAAAATCAAAGAAGAAGTCAGTAAGCAAGTCAAAGCTAAGGTTCTCAGCGTAGTAGAATATCCGACATAGTTAGGCAACATTGTACCAGTACCAAAGAAGGACGGGAAGGTAAGAGTCTGTGTCGACTACCAGGATCTCAATCGGGCCAGTCCAAAAGACGACTTCCCCTTGCCAAATATACACATTCTGATAAAAAATTGCGCCAAGCACGAGCTACAGTCATTCATAGATTGCTTCGCTGGTTATCATCAGATCTAGATAATGAGGAAGATGCTGAGAAAATGACATTCATTATGCCGTGGGGAATTTATTGTTACAAAATGATGCCGTTCGGCCTGAAGAATGCAGGCGCCACCTACATGAGGGCCATGACTACAATTTTTCACGATATGATACACAAAGAAATTGAGGTATATGTGGATGATGTTATCATCAAGTCCAAGAAGTCCATTGATCACGTGGAAGATTTGAGGAAGTTCTTCAACAGATTGTGAAGGTACAACTTGAAATTGAATCCCGCAAAGTGTGCATTTGAGGTTCCCGTCGGAAAGTTGCTTGGGTTTATTGTAACGACCCGGCCGGTCATTTTTGGAATTTATGCCCCGATCCCCCATTAACTGCTTCCCCTAAGTTCATTTCTGCTATTTTGGTTTGCCGGGACGTTCGGTGTTGGGATTCGGAGTGTTTTGGGACACTTAGTCCCTAAATGAGAGCTTAAGAGTTGAAAAATGGTCCGTAATCGGAACAGTGTGAAGACGACCTCGAAATGGAAATCCGATGGTTCCGTTAGCTCCTTTAGGTGATTTCAGGGTTGGGAGCATGTTCGGAATGTATTTTGGAGGCTCGTAGCTCATTTAGGCTTGAAATGCCAAAGTTTGAATTTTTGAAGTTTCCGGTCCGATAGTGAGTTTTTGATCCGAGGGTCGGATTGGAATTCCGGAAGTTACAGTAGCTCCTTCATGTAATTTGGGATGTGTGTGCAAAATTTCAGGTCATCCGGGCGAGGTTTGGTTAGGTTTTTGATCGAAAGTGTGTTTTGTTGGAATTTGAAGTTCTTAGGCTTGAATCTTTGATTTAATCGGACTTCCAGTGTTGTTTTAGGTGTTTTAAGGATTGGTACAAGTTCGAATAAGGTATTAGGTGGTATTGGTGCTTTTGGTTGAGGTTCCAGGGGCCTCGGGATGATTTCGTGTGGTTAACGGAGAAATTTCTAAGTAATTGCTGTAGCTGGTATTTTTCTTTCTGGTATTTTCGCTTCTGCGGCTTGGGAACCGCAGAAGCGGAGCCGCAGAAGCGGCCTTGGACGTCGCAGAAGCGGCTTGTGCCCCCTTCCTCAGAAGCCGCAGAAGCGGTGCCACTTCCGCAGAAGCGGAGCCGCAGAAGCGGCCTAGCTATCGCAGATGCAGTCCTGTCCCTTTTAATGAAAACCGCAGAAGCGGTTGGCTTTCCGCTTAAGCGGGACCGCAGAAGTGGTCCCTTGTCCGCAGAAGCGGAAATGACTGTTCAGAAATATCAATTTCGAGGGTTTAATTTCATAAGTTTGAAAATCGATTGAGAGCTTGGGAGGAGGCGATTTGGAGTGGGTTTTGAAGAGAAAATCATTGGGTAACGTTTCCTTGATCCCTTTTCATTATATTTCATTATTATATAGCTAAATACATCATTGGAATTCGAATTTAGGATCAAAAGTTGGTTAATTTGGGGTAAAACATCATACACCAAACTATTGGGTTTTGAGGGGGCATTTGACCTCCGATTTGGGAGGTGTTTATAGGATTGGACTCGTGAGAGTACGAGGGTTCTGAAAATGTGAAAGTTATTCGATTCCGAGACGTTGGCTGGAGGGGCATTTTGGTCATTTTACCTATTTTCGCGCCCTAGCTTTAATTTTTATAGTGGAATCAGTTGTTTGCAATATTATTTACGATGTTTAATTGAATTGGATAGATTTGGGCCATTTGGAGCCGGATACTCGTGGCAAAGGCGTGGTTTCTATTGATATTGAGCCGGTTCGAGGTAAGTGGCTTGTCTAACCTTGTGCGGGGGACTTTTTCCCTTAGGATTGTTTTCTTGATATTTGAGTGCCTTGTACGTGAGGTGACGAGCACGTACTTGAGCCGATTGATGAAAATCCGGTTTTACTTAAGTTGTTGATATTTAGCTTTCTTTCCTACTTGCCTTATCCTACTTGAAATTTTACTTGTGCTAGATTTGGAAAGCATGTTTAGCTGACTTAACTGCCTAATTGCTTAAGTTGTTTGACTGTATTACGTGAAGCATGCTAGGCTAATTCTATCTGTTGCTCTGTCTTTCGCACTTTATTCCTTGGTTTGTTTCTGGCTGTGGCTGCGTATTTACATTGGGACTACGGATATGGGATTCCGGTAGCTCCCCCCCTTGTTTGTTTACTTTGGGACTACGGGTTCGATTCCCGGTAGATGCCCCTGCACTATTACTTTGGGACTGCGGGTTAGATTCCCGATAGATCCCCCTGCATTTTTTATGGTTGGACTACGGGGCGGTATCCCGGAAGATCCTTCGATTTGGTATATGAGTTGGACTACGGGACGGTATCCCAGGAGATCCACTGCAAAGTTGAGGAAAGGGCTACAGGACGGAATCCTGGGAGACCCTCATTGCTATCATTGGTATTGAGTTGTATTTACTTTGTGTTTGCTCTGTCCTTTGTGGTTGTTATTGTCTCGTTGACCTGCCTTATTTCACTGTTGTATTTATTATTCCTGTCCGATTATCATACCGTCAATTATTGTTATTACTATATTTTGTCTCAGTATGGCCCTGACCTTCCTCGTCACTACCCAACCGAGGTTAGGCTTGGCACTTACTGAGTACCGCTGTGGTGTACTCATGCCCTTCCTGCGCATGTTTTTCATGGTGCAGATCATCCAGGTACCTCTACTCAGGCGCACTATCAGTGAGGCAGGAGGACTACGGAGACTTCGAGGTTGATCTGCTGCGTCCGCAGACCGACGGATCTCCCTCTTACTCTATCTTTAGTACTTAGTTTTTCTTCTTCCGGTTGTTAGATAATCTGGAGTTTGGAGGCTTTACTTTTTGCTTCTGTAGCCTGTGTTGCCCGTGAGTTTCCGGGTTTTGGGGATTATTTTGACTGAGTTGTACATGCCGAGCGGCATTCAGTACAGTTTCTTTTAAGATTTAATTTGGTTTTTCCTCTATTTTTTTGCAATTATTATATCTCTGCAATATTAGGCTTACCTGGTCGTGGGGACTAGGTGCCGTCATGACATGTTCACAGTCGGTGAACTAGGGTCGTGACAAGTTGGTATCAAAGCTCTAGGTTCATAGGAGTCACGGAACACAGGCCGGTTTATTAGAGTCTCGCTGATCGGTACGGTGACGTCTGTACTTATCTACGAGGGGCTATGTAACTGTTTAGGAAAAATCTCCATTTCATTTGAATTTCTTGTCGTGCGATATTTTGACATCAATTCTAAACTTCTGACTTCTATTCTCTCACAGATGGTGAGGACACGTGCCACTCGAGATGATCAGGCACCCGCGCCCCCTACTGCAGCCGCCAAAGGCCGGGGCCGGGGAAGAGGTCGAGGACGCACACGTGGTGCAGCCAGAGCACCTGCGCGAGCTGTTGCCGAGGTACCACCAGCAGATCCAGCCGGAGCCCAGGCACACCTACTACTGCCACTACTACTCCAGCGCTCCAGGAGACTTTGGCTCAGTTCATGAGCATGTACACCACCTTGGCTCAGGCGGGGTTGCTTCCCCTTGCTGCAGCCACATCCCAGGTCGGGGGAGGAGCACAGACTCCCGCCGTCCGCACTCCTGAGCAGCGAGTGCAGGTTGAGCAGGCTCCCGAGGTTATTCCGGTACCGCCTGCAGCACCAGTTCAACCCGAGGATGGGTCAACTGCTTCGGAGGACGAGCAGCGCAGACTTGAGAGGTTCAAGAAGTATGATCCCCCAGTGTTCAGTGGATTAGCATCAGACGACGCCTTGGGATTTTTGGAGGAGTGTCATCGTATCCTTCGCACTATGGGCATAGTGGAGTCTAGCGGGGTCTCTTTCACCGCCTTCCAGCTTCGGGGAGCCGCCTATGATTGGTGGCGTACTTATGAGTTGGACAGTCTAGTCGAGTCTGCCTCACTAACTTAGACCCAGTTCTCAGACATGTTCATGAGAGAGTTTGTCCCCCAGAGTCTCAGGGATGCATGGCGCGTAGAGTTTGAGCATTTGCGCCAAGGTGCTATGACCATTTCAGAGTATGCTATCCGTTATACTAGGTTGGCCAGGCATGCACCGGCTTTGGTTGCTATAGTTCGGGAGAGAGTTCGTAGGTTCATTGAGGGTCTTATCCCACCCATTAGATCTAGCATGGCTCGAGAGTTGGAGACGGACGTTCCTTATCAGCAGGTAGTGAGCATTGCTAGGAGGATTGAGGGTATGCTCGCCAGGGAGCGAGGGGAGAGGGAGGCCAAGAGGTCTCGAGAGTCGGGTTACTACTCTGGTGCCGTACCCCATCAGCAGGTCGTTATGGTAGGGGTTATTCTGGTCGCCCTGTTCATTCAGCTCTTCCAGCAGCCGGCAGTACTCCAGCTCCACCTGTACCTCAGGAGCCTTATTATGCACCTCCAGTTTCTAGCGTGCCTCCTGCGCGGGGTGCTTCCACAGGTCAGTCCAGCAGGCCTAGTCCCTGCCAGTCACAGCCACCGCATCCTCCCAGAGCTTGTTTTGAGTGTAGTGATACACGCCACATGGTTAGGGACTGCCCCAGACTTGGTAGGGGTGCATCTTCACAGACTGCTCAGCCGCAGCGTGCTCCTCAGAGTTCTCAGGCCATGATCACAGCTCCAACAGCTACCCCACCTGCCCAGCCGGCTAGGGGCAGGTGTCGGGGAGATAGAGGTCGCCCTCGAGAGAGGGGCCGGGCCAAATATTATGCTATTCCTGCTCGTACTGAGGTTGTTGCCTCCGACTTCGTCATTAAATTCTGGTTTGTCACAGAGAGGCATCGGTTCTATTCGATCCGGGCTCTATTTACTCTTATGTGTCTTCTTACTTTGCTCCTCATTTGGGTGTGCCTAGGGATTCTTTGAGTGCCCCCGTTTATGTTTCTACTCCTGTGGGAGATTCTCTTGTTGTGGACCGCGTTTATCGGTTATGTTTGGTTACTATTCGTGGTTTTGAGACCAGAGCAGACTTATTATTATACGGTATGGTGGATTTTTACATTATTTTGGGCATGGACTGGTTGTCGCCCCATTTTTCTATTCTTGATTGTCACGCCAAGACCGTGACGCTGGCTATGGCAGGTATTCCGCGTGTTGAGTGGAGTGGTACTTTAGACCACACTCAGAGTAGAGTTATCTCTTTTCTTAAAGCTCAGCGCATGGTTGAGAAGGGGTGTGCCGCGTATTTGGCTTATGTGAGAGATGTTAGTGTTGATACCCCTTCTGTTGATTCTGTTCCAGTGGTGCGGGATTATCCCGATGTATTTCCAGCCGATCTTCCGGGCATGCCGCCTGATAGAGACATTGATTTCGGCATTGATCTATTGCCGGGCACTCAGCCCATTTCCATTCCTCCGTATCGTATGGCTCTTCCTGAGTTGAAGGAGTTGAAGGATCAGTTACAGGAATTGCTTGGTAAGGGTTTTATTCGACCCAGTGTTTCACCGTGGGGTGCTCCTGTTTTGTTCGTGAAGAAGAAGGATGGTTCCATGCGCATGTGTATTGATTACCGCCAGCTGAACAAGGTTACAATGAAGAACCATTATCCCTTGCCTCGCATTGATGATCTGTTTGACCAGCTTCAGGGCGCATAGGTGTTTTCCAAGATCGACTTGCGCTCAGGTTACCATCAGTTGAAGATTCGGGAGCCAGATATCCCGAAGACTGCCTTCAGGACTCGATATGGCCATTACGAGTTCCTTGTCATGTCATTTGGGCTGACCAATGCCCCTGCAGCTTTCATGCATTTGATGCACAGTGTGTTCAGGCCAAATCTTGACTCGTTCGTGATTGTTTTTATTGATGATATTTTGGTGTATTCTCGGAGTCGGGAAGATCACGAGCAGCACCTGAGGACCGTGCTATAGACCTTGAGGGAGAAAAAGTTATATGCAAAGTTCTCAAAATGTGAGTTTTGGCTGAGTTCTGTGGCATTCTTAGGCCATGTGATTTCTAGTGAGGGTATTCAGGTGGATCCGAGGAAGGTAGAGGCCATGCAGAGTTGGCCCAAGCCGTCCTCAGCTACAGAGATTCGCAGTTTCCTTGGCTTGGCGGGTTACTACCGTCGTTTCGTGGAGGGATTTTCATCGATTGCTGCCCCTATGACTAGATTGACCCAGATGGGTGCCCCATTTCAGTGGACAGAGGAGTGTGAGGCGAGCTTTAAGAAGCTCAAGACAGCTTTGACTACAGCCCCTATTTTGATGTTGCCTACCGGTTCGGGTTCTTATACTGTCTATTGTGACGCCTCAAGAGTTGGCCTTGGATCAGTGTTGATGCAGGACGGTAGGGTGATTGCCGACGCGTCCAGACAGTTGAAGATACATGAAAAGAATTACCCTGTCCACGACCTTGAGTTAGCTGCCATTGTTCATGCCTTGAAGATCTGGCGTCATTATTTATATCGAGTGCCTTGCGAGATCTATGCTGATCATCGGAGTTTGCAGCACTTGCTCAAGCAAAAGGATCTCAATATGCGTCAGAGGAGGTGGTTAGAGCTGCTGAAGGATTATGACATCACTATCCTATATCACCCGGGCAAGGCCAATGTGGTGGCGGATGCCTTGAGTCACTGGGCCGAGAGTTTGGGGAGTTTGGCCTAGTTACCAGCTTCAGAGAGGCCTATGGCGATGGATGTTCAGGCCTTAGCCAGCCAGTTCGTGAGATTGGATCTTTCGGAGCCCAGTCGAGTTCTAGCTTGTGTGGTTTCCAGGTCCTCCTTAGTTGATCGTATCAGGGAGCGGCAGTATGATGACCCTCATTTGCTTGTCCTTCGGGACAAGGTTCAGCATGGAGATGCCAGGGATGTGACCATTGGAGATGATGGAGTATTGAGGATGCAGGGCCGGATTTATGTGCCCAATGTTGATGGTCTTCAAGAGATGATTCTAGCAGAGGCCCATAGTTCGCGGTATTCCATCCATCCGGGTGCCGCGAAGATGTATCAGGACCTGAGGCAGCACTACTGGTGGAGGCGGATGAAGAAGGATATAGTTGGTTATGTGTCTAGATGCCTCAACTGCCAGCAGGTGAAGTATGAGCACCAGCGCCCAGGTGGGTTGCTCCAGCAGATAGAGATTCCGGAGTGGAAATGGGAGCACATCACCATGGATTTTGTATCTGGACTTCCACGGACCTTGAAGAAGTTTGATTCCATTTGGGTTATTGTGGACCGACTGACCAAGTCCGCTCATTTCATTCCTGTGTGTACCACTTATTCATCGGAGCTGTTGGCGGAAATTTATATCAGGGAGATCGTCCGTTTGCATGGTATTCCAATTTCTATCATTTCAGACAGAGGTACTCAGTTTACATCGCGGTTCTGGAGAGCCGTGCAGCAGGAGTTAGGCAGTCGGGTGGAGTTGAGCACAACATTTCACCCCCAGACGGACGGACAGTCCGAGCGCACTATCCAGATTATTGAGGATATGCTCCGTGCGTGTGTGATTGAGTTCGGAGGATCTTGGGATCATTTCTTTCCACTGGCGGAGTTTGCTTGCAATAAACAGCTATCAGTCCAGCATTCAGATGGCGCCGCATGAGGCTTTATATGGTAGGATGTGCAGATCTCCAGTGGGTTGGTTTGAGCCGGGTGAGGCCAGACTATTGGGCACATAGATGGTTCAAGATGCATTGGAGAAGGTTAACGTGATTCAGGATAGACTCCGTACAACCCAGTCCAGGCAGAAGAGTTATGCGGACAGGAAGGTTCGTGATGTTTCGTATATGGTTGGTGAGCGGGTTCTGCTTCGAGTCTCGCCTATGAAAGGCGTCATACGGTTTGGGAAGAAAGGAAAGTTGAGTCCGAGGTTTATTGGCCCTTTTGAGATCTTGAGGCGAGTTGGGGAGGTTGCCTATGAGCTTGCCTTACCTCCCAGCTTGGCCGAAGTTCATCCGGTATTTCATGTTTCGATGCTTTGGAGATATCACGGGGATCCGTCGCATGTGTTGGATTTTAGTTCAGTCCAGGTGGACAAGGATCTATCCTATGTGGAGGAGCCAGTGGCTATTTTGGACAGTCAGATCAGGAAGTTGAGGTCAAAGAACATCGCTTCAGTGAAGGTTCAGTGGCGGGGTCAGCCGGCCGAGGAGGCGACTTGTGAGACCGAGCAGGATATGTGCAACCAGTACCCTCATCTTTTCTCTACCTCTGGTATGTTCTCTATGCTCGTTCGAGGACGAACGAATGTTTAAGTGTAGGAGGATGTAATGACCCGGCCGGTCGTTTTTGGAATTTACGCCCCGATCACCCATTAATTGCTTCCCCTAAGTTCATTTCTGCTATTTTGGTTTGCCGGGACGTTCGGTGTTGGGATTCGGAGTGTTTTGGGATACTTAGTCCCTAAATGAGAGCATAAGAGTTGAAAAATGGTCCGTAATCGGAACAGTGTGAAGACGTCCTCGGAATGGAAATCCGATGGTTCCGTTAGCTCCGTTAGGTGATTTCGGGGTTGGGAGCGTGTTCGGAATGTATTTTGGAGGCTCGTAGCTCATTTAGGCTTGAAATGCCAAAGTTTGAATTTTTGAAGTTTCCGGTCCGATAGTGAGTTTTTGATCCGAGGGTCGGATTGGAATTCCGAAAGTTGCAGTAGCTCCGTCATGTCATTTGGGATGTGTGTGCAAAATTTTAGGTCATTCAGGCGAGGTTTGGTTAGGTTTTTGATCGAAAGTGTGTTTTGTTGGAATTTGAAGTTCTTAGGCTTGAATCTTTGATTTAATCGGACTTCCGGTGTTGTTTTAGGTGTTTTAAGGATTGGTACAAGTTCGAATAAGGTATTAGGTGGTATTGGTGCTTTTGGTTGAGGTTCCGGGGGCCTCGGGATGATTTCGGGTGGTTAACGGAGAAATTTCTAAGTAATTGTTGCAGCTGGTATTTTTCTTTCTGGTATTTTCGCTTCTACGGCTTGGGAACTGCAGAAGCGGAGCCGCAGAAGCGGCCTTGGACGTCGGAGAAGCGGCTTGTGCCCCCTTCCTCAGAAGCCGCAGAAGCGGTGCCACTTCGGCAGAAGCGGTGCCGCAGAAGCGGCCCAGATATCGCAGATGCGGTCCTGTCCCTTTTAATGAAAATCGCAGAAGCGGTTGGCTTTCCGCTTAAGCGGGACAGCAGAAGCGGTCCCTTGTCCACAGAAGCGGAAATGACTGTTCAGAAATATCAATTTCGAGGGTTTAATTTCATAAGTTTGAAAATCGATTGAGAGCTCGGGAGGAGTTGATTTTGAATTGGTTTTGAAGAGAAAATCATTGGGTAACATTTCCTTGATCCCTTTTCATTATATTTCATCATTATATAGCTAAATACATCATCGGAATTCGAATTTAGGATCAAAAGTTGGTTAATTTGGGGTATAACTTCATACACCAAACTATTGGGTTTTGAGGGGGCATTTGACCTCCGATTTGGGAGATTTTTATAGGGTTGGACTCGTGAGAGTACGAGGGTTCTAAAAATGTGAAAATTATTCGATTCCGAGACGTTGGCTGGAGGGGCGTTTTGATCATTTTACCTATTTTCGCGCCCTAGCTTTAATTTTTATAGTGGAATCAGTTGTTTGCAATATTATTTACGATGTGTAATTGCATTGAAAAGATTTGGGCCATTTGGAGTCGGATACTCGTGGCAAAGGCGTGGTTTCTATTGATATTGAGCCGGTTCGAGGTAAGTGGCTTGTCTAACCTTGTGTGGGGGACTTTTTCCCTTAGGATTGTTTTCTAGATATTTGAGTGCCTTGTACGTGAGGTGACGAGCGCGTACTTGAGCCGATTGATGAAAATCCGGTTTTCACTTAAGTTGTTGATATTTAGCTTTCTTTCCTACTTGCCTTATCCTACTTGAAATTTTACTTGTGCTAGATTTGGAATGCATGTTTAGCTGACTTAACTGCCTAATTGCTTAAGTTGTTTGACTGTATTACGTGAAGCATGCTAGGCTAATTCTATCTACTGCTCTGTCTTTCATACTTTATTCCTTGGTTTGTTTTTAGCTGTGGCTGCACATTTACATTGGGACTACGGATGTGGGATTCCGGTAGCTCTCCCCCTTGTTTGTTTACTTTGGGACTACGGGTTCAATTCCCGGTAGATCCCCCTACACTTTTACTTTGGGACTGCGGGTTAGATTCCCGATAGATCCCCCTGCATTTTTGATGGTTAGACTACGGGACGGTATCCTGGAAGATCCTTCGGTTTGGTATATGAGTTGGACTACGGGACGGTATCCCGGGAGATCCACTGGACAGTTGAGGAAAGGGCTACAGGACGGAATCCTGGGAGACCCTCATTGCTATCATTGGTGTTGAGTTGTATTTACTCTGTGTTTGCTCTGTCCTTTGTGGTTGTTATTGTCTCGTTGACCTGCCTTGTTTCACTGCTGTATTTATTATTCATGTCAGATTATCATACCGTCAATTATTTTTATTACTATATTTTGTCTCAGTATGGCCCTGACCTTCCTCGTCACTACCCAACCGAGGTTAGGCTTGACACTTACTGAGTACCGCTGTGGTGTACTCATGCCCTTCCTGCGCATGTTTTTCAAGTGCAGATCATCCAGGTACCTCTACTCAGGCGCACTATCAGTGAGGCAGGAGGACTACGGAGACTTCGAGGTAGATCTCCTGTGTCCGCAGACCGACGAGTCTCCCTCTTACTCTATCTCTAGTGCTTAGTTTTTCTTCTTCCGGTTGTTAGATAATCTGGAGTTTGGAGCTTTTTCTTTTCGCTTCTGTAGCCTGTGTTGCCCCTGAGTTTCTGGGTTTTGGGGATTGTTTCGAACTTGTGATATTGAGTTGTACATGCCGAGCGGCATTAAGTACAGTTTCTTTTAGTATTTAATTTTGTTTTTCGTCTATTTTTCCGCAATTATTATATCTCCGCAATATTAGGCTTACCTGGTCGTGGGGACTAGGTGCCGTCATGACATGTTCAGAGTCAGTGAACTAGGGTCGTGACATTTATCGTGAGCTGCCAAGGAATAGAACTGGATCCATCAAAGGTCAAATCCATTCAAGAACTCCCACCGCCAAAGAACAAGAAGGACATGATGAGTTTCTTGGGAAGACTTAACTATATCAGCCGGTTCAAAGCACAGTCCACGGTTATCTGTGAGTCAATCTTTAAGATGTTGAAGAAGGACGCCGCTACTAAATGGACCGATGATTGCCAGAAGGCCTTTGACAGAATCAAGGAATACCTGTCAACACCACCAGTCTTGGTCCCGCCCGAGTCAGGTAGACCTCTATTACTCTTTATCGCAGTACTAGATGGAGCTTTCGGTTGCGTTTTGGGGTAGCATGATGAAACGGGGAGAAAGGAACAAGCCATTTACTATTTTAGCACGAACTTCACTCCTTACGAAGCCCGGTATTCTCTTTTGGAATACACCTGCTTTGCTTTGACTTGGGTAGCTCAGAAGTTGAGACATTACTTTTGTGCCTATACCACGTATCTGATATCAAGGATGGATCCTTTAATGTACATCTTTCAGAAGCCCATGCCCACTGGCAAGCTAGCCAAGTGGCAAATCCTGCTGAGCGAATTTGACATTGTGTACGTGACTTAGAAGGCGGTCAAAGGACAACCATTGGCAGACCACCTTGCCAAAAACCCCGTGGATGGAGAATATGAACCATTGAAAACATATTTTCTCGATGAAGAGGTATCATTCATAGGAGAAGACATTGCGGAATCCTATGATGGTTGGAGAATGTTCTTCCATGGAGCAGCAAACTTCCAAGGAGCTGGCATAGGAGCAGTCTTGGTGTCAGAAATCGGTCAGCATTATCCGGTGTTCTCCAAACTCAGGTTCCCCTACACCAACAATATGGCCGAGTATGAAGCCTGCATTTTAGGGCTCAAGATGGCCATTGACATGAACGTGCAAGAGCTGCTAGTGATCGGGGACTCAGAGCTACTCATACATCAGGTGCGTGAAGAATGGGAAACCAAGAACTCCAAGATACTCCCGTATCTGCATCATGTACAGGAATAAAGAAAGAGGTTCACGAAGACGGAATTCCAACATGTCCCCAGAATCCAAAATGAGTTTGCTGATGCATTAGCTACCCTGTCATCTATGATACAACATCCAGACAAAAATTTCATCGATCCCATTCCGGTGAAAATTCACAATCAGCTAGCTTATTGTGTCCAGGTTGAAGAAGAGGCAGACGGAAAGCTTTGGTTTCATGATATCAAGGAATATTTGGCAAAGGGAGAATACCCAGAGCTTTCCAATCATACTCAGAAACGCACACTACGGAGATTATCCAACAACTTCTTCCATAGCGGAGGAATCCTGTATAGGAGGACTCCTGATTTGGGACTATTAAGGTGTGTCGACGTAAAGGATGCATCCAGGCTACTAGAGGAAATTCATGCTGGGACCTGTGGTCCACATTTGAACGGTTTTGTCTTAGCAAAGAAGATACTCCAGGCTGGTTACTTTTGGATGACTATGGAAACAGACTGCATCCAGTATGTCCGAAAATGCCATTGCTGTCACATGCAGACATGATAAAGGTACCTCCGAGCGAGCTCAACACAACAAGCTCACCATGGCCGTTCACCGCTTGGGAATGCACGTCATTGGACCAATTGAGCCTGCCGCCTCCAACGGACACATGTTCATCCTAGTGTCAATTGACTACTTCACCAAGTTGGTCGAAGCAGCATCTTACAGAGCAGTAACTAAGAAAGTCGTGGCAAACTTTGTTCGCGACCGCATTATTTGCCGATTCGGGATTCTAGAGTCAATTATTACTGATAATGGATCCAACCTCAACAGCGACTTGATGAAAGCAATGTGTGAAACCTTTAAGATCAGACACAAGAATTCTACAGCCTACAGGCCTCAAATGAACGGAGCTGTAGAAGCCGCCAATAAGAATATCAAGAAAATAGTGAGGAAAATGATAGAGAAGCATAAACAGTGGCACGAGAAGTTACCATTTTCCTTGTTAGGGTATCGCACCACGGTCCGCACATCAACTGGGGCAAACCCCTATATTCTGGTTTATGGTACAAAAGCCATCATTCCCGCCGAAGTAGAAATTCCTTCCTTAAGGATCATACAGGAAGTTGAGCTCGACGATGCATAATGAGTGAAGAGTCGTTACGAGCAGCTAGCTCTTATAGATGGAAAAAGAATGAATGCAATTTGTCATGGTCAACTCTATCAGAATAGAATGTCCAGAGCCTTCAACAAGAGAGTCAAGCCCAGACAGTTCACACCAGGGTAGCTGGTATTAAAGAAATATTTTCCGCATCAAGACGAGGCCAAAGGGAAGTTTTCTCCCAACTGGAAGGGTCCATACATGGTTCACCGGGTTTTGACAGGAGGAGCCCTCATACTTGCAGAAATGGACGGAGAGATCTGGCCAAAGACGATTAATTCAGATGCAGTCAAGCATTACTATGTGTAATCTTTATGTTTCCCTATATGATGTAAATTGAACTACGCCTGACCTGATTCCCGTTTGAGAGGGTATACGTAGGCAGCCCTTGGGTTCGGTCACAATTCAATAAAATTTTCATTTCCCCCCGAAATTGGAAACTCGGTCAGAATTTTGAGGACCCCCAAAATTCCGAAGTAATTTCAGCCAATCGTCGCACGAGCAACAAACAGGAACGTCAACCCATCAAACTGGGGCAGAATTTTGAGGATGACCCTCAAAATTCCGTAGTAAGAGAGGTTGCAATGTCTCGAACCGCGTCACAGTCATCGGTTCATCTAAAAACTATTTTAATTATACATTTATGTGATACTCTTGCGTAAAATCGTGCATACCTATCATCGAAACTGCCTTGTTTAGCAACACTACCCCAATGATACATACAGTAGCACCGGATCAAAGACGAGCAAAGCCAGCGGGGATATGAACTAACCTTTCCCCCTTTACAGAACTCACAATTTTTCTTTGGATGCAGGCACAAGGATCGCGAAATCATTAACATACTGCACACTCATAGAACAAACGTTGTTCAAGAATATGACTCTCTTCACCATTACACTTGCTAACATTTGCTATCAGCACGCACCCGTAATATTTTGCATGTCACAATGCTCCCAGTAATCACCACGCCGCAATATGCTATCAGCTAAGAAAATCTACTGTCATTTGCTATTTTATTTTTGCATAAGGCTACTATTCTGCCTTCCGAGGTTAAACTCTACCTCTATCTGCATCTGCATTGCATAAGGTTACTATTTTGCCTTCCGAGGTTAAGCTCTACCTCTATCTGCGTCTGCATTGCATAATGCTACCATTATGCCTTCCAACTTGCATAAGGCTACCATTCTGCCTTCCAACTTGCATAAGGCTACCATTCTGCCTTCCATATGCATAAGGCTACCATCCTGCCTTTCAATCTGCATAAGGCTACCATTCTGTCTTATGAGGTTAAGCTCTACCTCTATCTGCATTTGCATTGCATGAGCTACTGTCCTGCCTTCCAACTTGCATAAGGCTACTATTCTGCCTTCCGAGACTAAACGCTGTCTCCACCCGCATTGCACGGCTGAAAGATCGCCATATTGCACGGCTGAAAGATCACCACATTCCACGGCTGAAAGATCGCCACATTGCACGGCTGAAAGATCGCCACATTGCACAGCTGAAAGATCGCCACATTGCACGACTGAAAGATCGCCACATGCAATTGCACTTCATGGGATGAAATATCGCCAACTTATCCAAAGGCGTCATCGTTCGGAGGCACCAACCTCATAGCCCGAGAACACCATGTCATGGCCCGCGGATCCCTTTCAATCTTTTGCATATCATTATTCAAAGGCATCATGGTTTGGAGGGACCATACTCATAGCCCGAGAGCATCATTTCATGGCATGCGAATCCTTTATTACACGCTTCATGGCCCAGGACATCATGGTTTAAAGACGTCATCCTAACCGTCTGAAGACAACATTCATTGTCCGACGGTAATTTGCATCATGTCTAAATTTACGCACAATATATGCTTGTATTACTTATTTGCTGGTAAAACTGACAAGCAACAACCGTCCCGGCAGGAGTGTTTTCGCTCCAGTGCCCGCAGCCACATCAGACCTAACTACTCCCGTAAGCCTTTCATTCACCCTGACCAAAACATTGCGTCCGTTCTTGAAAAAATACCTGTCGGCATACTCCGCCAACAGGATGCTGAACTACATATGGCCTGATTCCGGTAAAACCAGGGATATGTAGGCAGCTCAGAAGCCAGGGCGCGGTCTATCTTCTTCCAACCGCTTCGTTCGGTCAAAATTTGGCCATCATATCTTTACCCGACAACTCTTTCATCCTTCCCGTGTAAGAGGGGCAACTGTTGACACCCAATTTTTCCCTATATATATTTTATATGCAGAGTACCTTCAAAATAGCATATGTATGCATATATAAGTATATCCAAGTATTTCCTTATTTTTCCTTAATTTTAAAGATTTTCTAAATCAATTTATTCCCCTATTTTATCCATAAAAAATCCAATAATTATTTCTAAATTATCATTTTTGTGATTCATTTGTTGAACTTTTATGTTTTGCTAAAATATAGCTAAGGGATTTTTTGCATATTTTTACAAAATTATTTTTTATTTATTTTTAACACTAAAATTGTATAATTGCAATATTAGCCTCTTCTAGGATTAATTACGTTTATGTTCATAGAAATTAAGTCAGGCATTTTTAAATAGTTAATTATATGCTATAGATCAATTCAGCACCTTTAATTTATTTCCAAAAAATATTTTATTATTTTTTATAAATCAAATAGGGAAAATTGGCTATTAAAATAATAACCCAATTATATTTCAATTGTAGCCTAAATTTGATCCCAATTCGAATCCCAATTACCCCGGCCCAATTTCTATAAAACCCCGACCCAACTGAAAATAAACTGACCATGCCCGCATCACTACTCACCCGTTTTAATCCAGGCCGTTGATCATTGAGATCAACGGCCAACAATCATCCTTGCCTTAATTAATTCTGAACGCCCCCCCTAAACCCTATTATTTCTCACCATACGCCGCCTCTGAATCCCTCCTCTCTCAAACACTCTCTGCAACACCCCCAAACCCTAGCCGCCGCCACCTTAATCTACCCTAATCTGTGGCTTTCCAGGGTCATCTAAGACCTGTATCAGCCTTCCATGGCTTCCACGTATTTGGTTCTCTGGTCTCCTGACCAGACTTTGAAAGGACCTGGTCCAATCTTTATTCGATGACCTTTCTCCGGTCATCTCTGACCTTTCTCCGGCCAGCCATGGCCATTCGAGTCAGACCTTTGACTCTCCTGTTTAGATCGGTAACTTTGAAGGCCTTTCTCGTTGATTTTGGGTTATTCTGAAACCCTAATCTCTAAGACCTTTTCGACTTCTTTCAAATCTACCTTAGATCCATGCATGCCATGAGTTTTTAAGCATCTTCTCGAAGTTTCTTTAATTTTGCTTTCAAAACGACTTCTTCATCTTTTCCGATTAGGGTTTTTCTTTTAAAATTATTTGAAACCTCTTCTCTGATCTTAACGTGTTTCTGATTTTATTATGTTTTGCTCATGACATTCTCCTATCTGAGTTTAGCATGTTAAAAACCTAATTTCTTTGGGTTCATTCGAGTTTCTGAAACTATTTGCTAGTATTTGTTTGATTTATTTGTTTATCATCTTTTAAGCTTGACCATTGTTGAAGAAACCTATGTCTTTGGGTTTGAAACTGTTCGTTTGACTATCTGACTCGATTTGAAAGTTCCTTGTTTCAGAACCTCTTTTCTTTATGTGATTCCTCTGATTGTGGGTTTTTACTATCTTTAAAACTCGACTATGCTTGAAACCCTAATTTTTCAGAAGGGTTTTCTCATCTGTTACTGCAAGACCCTTTGCATACTTCTGATACTCTATTTTGCTTCACTATTGATTCAATATGACTTGACCTACTGGACTATCATGCTTCGAATGTTTGCTATCTACTGACTTTGTGCTAGTATTGCATGCTGTTTCTTTTGCCAATAGGTTTGGCCTCGCATGTCTGTTGTTTGTGCACTCTATTTATATGCTAAGGTTCGTTCTTTGATTGATCTTCAATCTTGGGACTGATTCCAAACTTTTCTTTTGTGAACTCTAATTTCACTTACCTGTTAAAGTTGATTGATTCCTGTCCTCATTTTACCTTGCTGAATCTGTTTCCTAGAATAAGTGTATTTCTGTACTTAGACTTGATTGCTTACTTCATATTTTACTACTTCTTTTATGGTAATAATCAGTCTGCCTACAAACTGATTTTCTTTCCTTATTTTTAATCTATTAGCCCCATTGAACAAGTGATTCCTCAATTAAAGGGGAATCACTTGGTTGATTGATTCTGACTATTGATTGTTTTCATATTTGTATTGAACTTTACTTATTGCCTTATTTCTCACATGTTTTCAAAACTATAAATACCTACATTCTCTTCTTTCAAAGATACGAACACAAGGAATAAAATACTTGAGTTCAGACACACACTCCACTAAAATCTCTCTCTTTTCTCTATTGCTACTTGTGTTGCTGCCTTACCTAGCCGGCTGAAAGCCAAGGCTAGGCTGTGGGAAGCTTGCCTACTTTTCTTTCTGCATTTGCATCTTTACTGGTATATTCTGAATAATTTTCAGCATCAACAACAACATGTTTCTTTACTGTTTCCTTCACCATTGTTTGTTTCTTGTTTGTGTTTAATCAAGTTCCATTATTAAGCATGGTGTAATCTGCCCTTTCTATTCTGAATTAATGCTTTCTTATGAATTTGTCAGTCACTTACTATGGATTAAGAATCCTAAACCCCCATCCCTAATGTGTTCGGTATCTTTGGTTGGTTTGGGGCATGACAACATGGGACATTGCTGGGCATGACCCAAACCTGATCCCCCTAGGATCATAACCTCCATATCCCCTCTATATGTTGTGTGTTCTGGTTGGTTTATGGGCATGCCAACACCATCTATTGCTGTGCATGCCCAAATCTGATCCCTGCCTAAGGATATATGCTATTTGCAATATATTCCCAAACCCCTGACCCCCTTTGTATGAAATTATGAACTCTATGCTTTACTACTACTGTTTTCGCGTCACCTTTTACCCCTCTCCTTTCTCCCCTCAGTTTTTGAATCTCTATCCCTGCACTTCCACCATATTCTTAGACTTAAGTTCTGCCCCTCTTGTGTGAGCCTTGCCTTGGGACCCATGAGCTCCCTCTGAAATTGGACACATAAGGGCTGGCCCTTCCACACTGCACTCATCTCTATCTGGTTCTGTGAACCTGGGCGTAAGCACTGCCCGGGGTCCTTTGAGACCTTTAGGGAACTTTGACACACCCAGGTCCGAGAAAGGCTTTGAAACAAATGGCATCATAAGGTGGTTTATTCCACAACTCAGGGAGGAAGGCTTCCTCTGGTTGTAACTTCTTATTTTACATTTTTTATGTAACTCAACAAGTGATCTGTAATAATTTGTAATAAACACTCGGGGTTGGCTAGTGGAAAAGGGATTGGTAATTATGCATGCTCAAGGGTAGAAAACATGCCTATAGGATTTGTGTTCTGAATGATTCAATTCTGCATTTAGAAAGCATGCCTATAGGACTGGTTTTAAATCCTATGTGTTCAATTATGCATTTAGACACCATGTCTATCGGATTTATCTTAAATTCTGCATGTTCAACTTCACATTTAGATAACTTGCCTATAGGATTGATTTAAAATTCTGCACGTTTGTTACCACTTAGATATCATGCTCTAGGATCTAAATGGCTAGGAGCAGATATCATGTTCGTAATGTAAAAATCAGTATCATGTATAGAAATCATGCCTATAGGAATTTCCAACTAAAATCCTACCTGTTTCCACTCCACGTTCAATTAGATATCATGTCTATAGGGGATTAAAATCACCATTTAGATATCATGCCTATAGGGGTTAAAATCAGCAATGTTAGATATCATGTCTATAGGGATTATAATCAGCAATAATGGATATCATCATCTGCAGAATATGAAACTAGTCTAATTTAAAATCAGTTTATTTCTGAACCAGTTTTTGAGTAGCCTAATCCCCTTATTTAATGATTAGCAAGCATGCCTATAACCGTTCGTTTTTAAATTTGTTACTGCTTTGCCACACTCTAAATCAATAATAGATGCCATGTTCATAAGAGCTCACCTAAACACTTAGGCAAGCCTTAGGTAATAACAACAATAAAACTGAACTCGCCTCTGGTAATTGGTAATTGCTACAACCAGCAGGCAAGCCTGATTCGGGCTTCCTAACTGAGACATGTAATAGACCAGGTCTGCCCCAACAATTAAAACTCCCTGCTTTAGTACTTTAGATTCAGACCTTGATTGTTGTTTGAGTTATGCTATTTATATGCCTTGTTTGAGGAGGTATACATGAGCCTTTAGTGTTTACGTGCTTTCCCCTTTAACGTGCAGTCCTATGTGTTTTGTATGTCGCCTTAGCTTTTTCACCTTTGAAACTTCAAAGTCAGCCTAATATCCCTCCCCTTTAGGAATAGTAGTCTTAAGTGCCTCCGAGACTGATAGAAATGGGACAGGTAATAGCATGCAATAGTGGTTGAGACCAATCCGCGCTTTAGTACCTTAACGGGGTGGGAAGGGTAGATATGAATATGATGACCGGTGCGCTAATACCACGTGTAACCCCTCTTTTGAGGAGTGATTACCGGGTATTGCATTGATGTGATCCATGTTACAAATAAACCTAGGACCTCCCCTCCTCTTTCCTTTTCTTTAAATATTTTAAAGAATTATAATTTCCTTAGTTTCAAAAATTAGCCATTTTAATGATTGCTCTTTCAAACTTTGTTTTACTTTCAAACATTTGTGTATTAAAATACCTCTTATTTGAGCCTTATTTGTTTACATGTTAATTGCACCAAATTCACAAAGAACTATCTGGCCGGGAACCACACTAGTGGATCTTGAGGAGTGCCTAACACCTTCCCCATAGGATAATTTCAAGCCCTTACCCTATCTCGGGTTATCAAGCAAACTTAGAAATGAACCTTGTAGGTGTCCTAATGCACCATAAATCATTAGGTGGCGACTCTTCAAATGCAAAACCCAGTTCCCAAAAGGAACGAGTTGCCCTATACCCACAAAATGTCATAAACCCGATTCTCCTGATGCAAAGAGGGGAAAAAGGGGGCGCGATAGTTGGGCTGGCCCATAGGCTTAAACGCATTTGCCCTTAGGTGCTTGTTTAGTTAACCGTTCCGGGTTCAGTTCTTCGAGTCGGGTTTCAACTCTAGCTCATCGACCCTTATGTTTTTGAATTTTAAGCTGGCTCTTAGGATCTTACACGTTGGGTTGACATGACCTCTAATATGGGCTGGCGCTTGGGCTCTTACGCGTTGGTTCAGCACGAACTCTAACATAGGCTGGCGCTTAGACGTTTATGCGTTGGGTCAGTACGACCTCTAATATAGGCTGGAGCTTAGGCTCTTATGCATTGGATCGGTACGACCTCTAACATAGGCTTTACTTTTCCCTCGTTAAAGACTTTTTTAAAGTTTTTATGTTCGATTGACTCTTTAATGGTTTGATAAGAACCTTGATTGTGAGCCGTTATGTAGCGATAAACGAGCACCTCGGGAGGTTTTGCTCGATGGCTAAATTACTTCGAAGCCTTTTCATTGTTTGGAGCTGATATGATCGAAGCTCTTTTGCTTATACCGAGGGTAGCCTGATTAATCGGTTCTTTTGAAGTATTTTCGAACTAATTTTGAAGGCCTATGATTTTATGGCGACGGTCGGGCATTCCGAGTCGCGTTAGTTCGACCAGAGCCTTATGACCGTAGTCATTGTATTTGGCCGTAGCCTTTTCATCCCCGATTAAGGTAGCCTCACATTTATATCGAGGGTATGCCTTTTTAGGGGTCTTATAAGTTCGAATATATAGCCTTGGCTTTAAGATCAGGATTATGCCCTTTGTAAGGTCTTACAATTTCTTTGGTTACTTGGCACAAGTATAATTCATGCCTTGCTTGAGGTCTTACAGGTTTGTTGTTGCTTTATAGAGGTCTTATGAGTTCGAGGTTGCCTCATGGAGGTATTACATTTTCTAGCATTGCCACATGGAGGGCTTTGAGGCTCGAGGTTTCCCACTTGGTGTCTTTTGGTCTCCAGTTTTTGGTAGCTCGATGGGGTGACAGTCGGCGACAGTCCCCGAGACATTGAAAGTTTTTCGCTCTGGAGCCGTTCTTGTAAACTTGAAATTGCCTTATTGAGGGCTTATGGGCTCGAAGTTTCCGATCCGGAGGACTTACGGCTTCGAGTTTTTGATGTCAGTTCCCGAGTGTTCGGGAAATTTCTAGCCCTGGTGACGTTTCTTTTAAAAAATAGCAATCTTTGAAGTGCGAAGCATTTTGATGGTAAAAAATGATCCTTTGATTACTTGGTACAAGTATACATGCTTTTTTTCGTCGAGGGTTGGAGGTTGTTTAAAGAGAAGCCTTGAATACTTGTTAAGTCCTCCTTAGGTAGCAAATAGATGTTGCCTCGTTAAAAACCATACCGGTTAAACCCTTCTCGGGATAAAATGCGATAGAAGGAAAAGAGTGGAACGCATTCTTTAAAACCTAAGGTCTTCAGGCTGGAAGGTGCTTCGATTGTTCTAACCGGACACCTTCACACAGGTTAGTGTAAGACGTAGATAAAAAGGAAGAGGGTTTTACCTTAGTAGTGATGTCTCTTGGAGCCTCGATATGCTTTAACTGCTTGCTCCGGGGACGCGGTACGGTCCTTCGCTAATTCACTCGGGTGAAGCCGAGAATGTAGCTTGTGATTTCTACTTCATTGTTTGCTTATCCTTTGGCTCCTTCAATGATGAAGGTGTCGATGCCGGTGTCACATCGTGCATCGCGAACATCTCTCTTGCTGCATGCTGCTCCCCGTATATAGTTTTTGTTCTGTCCTTCATTGGAAACTTCATCTTTTGATGAAGGGTTGATGGTACTGCTCTCATGCAGTGTATCCATGCCTTCCGAGCAAGGCATTGTACCTCATATCTCCTTCGATGACATGAAACTTGACATTTTGGGTTGTGCCGGCCACGTTGACCGATAGGGTGATCTCCTCTTTAGTTGTCTCGCTCGCCATGTTGAATTTGTTAAGAACTCGAGAGGCGGGCACGATCTGGTCGAGCACTCCGAGCTGCTCCCCCACCCTCGACCTAATAATGTTGGCCGAGCTACCTGGATCCACAAGCACACATTTAATTTGAAATGTATTCACAAGAAAAGAGATACCAATGCGTCGTTATAAGGCTGAGATAGGGCCTCGATGTCCTCTTCGCTGAATGTGAGAGCGTCCTCGGGTATGTAACCTCGAGTTCGCTTTTCCATCGTGATGGATATTTTTGTTCATTTGACAATGGGTTCCCGTGGTATATCGATTCCTCCAATGATCATGTGGATGACATGTTGTGGTTCTTCTATTTCATTTTTCCTATTCACCCTTCCCAAAATTGATTTTTGGCTCAGTCACTGAGAAACTCTCGGAGGTGCCCTTTGGTTGATTAGTCGAGCTAGTATCTGCAATGTTCGGTCCTATGACCGTGTGTGCCGTGAAATTTGCACACCAAGTTATAGTTCCTTTACGACAGATCTGATGGTATGGGTTTTGGCCACCTGTTATCTTTGATTTTACCTATGGCTAATACGATGTCCGAAACATCAATGTTGAAGTTTTACTCAGATAATCGGGGTGCCTCCGTCGGTCCTGCGTATCTGTCGAATCCTGCTCTGCCCATGAGTCCCCAAGGATTCTGACCTCGATCTACCCTACAGTAATTTCGGGGTATGTTATGCCTTAGGGCGTTTCTTCGATCTTCAGTGTATGGTTGGTACCTTTCCTTGTTTGGCCTCGGTTCCTTTGTCAGGAGCCTGCTAGGATACACTTAGCCCGAGGGGCTCCTAATTGGTTGTCCTCGACCCTAATCTTTGATTGATACCGGTTGTGGACATCCGCCCAAGTTATGCTTTAGCTGCTTTGAAGCTACCGAGCTTCGTTCGTTCAAACCTTGGGTGAAGGCCTGCACTGCCCAGTCATCGGAGACTGGTGGCAATTCCATTCGCTCCATTTGAAAGCGAGATAAAACTTCCCATAGCATCTCGTTTTCCCTCTGTTTGATTTTGAAGACGTCGGATTTCCTTATAGCAACCTTGATGGCACCGGCATGTGCCTTTATAAAAGAATCTGTCAGCATGGCAAATTAGTCTATCAAATTCGGGGCTAGGTTGTGATGCCACATCATGGCCCCTTTCAAAAGTATTTCTCCAAACTTTTTTAGCAGGACAGATTCAATCTCGTCGTCCTTCAGGTCATTTCCCTTTACAGCACAAGTGTAAGCAGTTATGTGCTTGTTGGGGTGCGAGGTTCCGTTGTACTTTGGGAAATTGGGAATTCTGAATTTTTTCGGGATGGGCTTCAGAGCGGCATTCGATGGGAATGGATTTTGTACGAATTTCTTTGAATCTACACCCATCAGAATCAGGGTGCGCCCGGGATCTGATCGACCCTTGAATTGTAGGTCTCCACCTTTTTGTCATTGGCTTCCTTCTTCTTTTCGCTCGATTCAATCCTATTCGTGAGGTCCTTAAGCATCTTTATAATAGAGGGGTCGGTTGCTGACGCGTTGTTGCTCAATCTCTCCAGTACCTGTTCGGCTCGAGAAGCCGTTTCCGATACTGTCGTGCTTGGAGTTTTTTGGTGGCTTTGCAGTTGAGCAATCGCCATTTGTTGCGCTTCTAAAATTTCAAAAATGACTTGGAGGCTGACTCCTCCTTTTTCCACTCCTCGTGCTTTTGGCCTCCAGCCTGGTCTTCCCTGCATCCATTCCTCACGGGGTTTGCGCCCGCTTCCGTGTTCAGTAGGTTGTGGGAGTTGTTATCATCTGGCTCTATGTTTGGTATTCCCTCAGGGATTGCAGGTGGTACACCCAGCCCTATGCCGCAGATTTCTCCAAGTTATTCACTGTTGTGAAGAGGTGCATTTTGTGTGCTAGACATGATTGACCGTGCAATCAAAGAATCTTTGACAAGAAACAGTGTGAAGAGTGTTATCAGAGAACTAGCACCAAAACAATCACTATTATTCTTAGCCCCACTATGGGCGCCAAACTGTTTACCTTGAAAATGGTAACTACAATTAAATTTGATTTGTGATTCTAAAAATATGTGATTTATTTTTTTATACTAGTTGTTAAGCGATAGATGCTAAGTATGAGTTAGAAAAATGAAGAGTGAGAGGCAGTATTGTTATTCAAACCGAACGGCTGCGAACGAGGATGATCGATGAAGGACTAACAGTTCCAAGGGCCTCAATGATGGATCATTATAATCAATAACGAATAATAAATGAAGAACAATAAATAAAATGCAATAAATGTAAGCAATAAAATCAAAGGAAAGACTATGGAGACTGTTTAAATTAGAGCGCAGAGAATGTTCATGTTCTTGTATTGAATATCATCCCCCTTACAAAATCATAAGGGTCCCCTTTATATAGGAGGGGGAATCCGAGCGTAGTACAGGTATATTTATTCCAAAGATATGCGGCTGGTACAACCATTTAATATCACGGTACGAACTTGTACTAGTCTAGTAGACCTGGTCAGCTCTAACTACATGCCTTGGGAATTTCCTGCTTTTCCATCATAGCCACCGATTTGCACTGCCCCAACGTCGAACATAGGGAACCCTCGGATTCTAACCTCGAGATATGCCTCTAGCCTTCTGGAGACGTGCTATAGAGTGCCATAATGATCATAAAATTGGACTCTCCAATTTTAGCCGTATACACCCTGTGAAAAAAAATCACAGACCAAGCTAGGATCAGGGGCGGATTTACCCCCAAATTATGGTGCATATGAACCGGTTGTCCCATAAAATTAAGTATTTTATGTACCTATTTTGCAGAATTGAGATAATATTATCTGTTAGCCCTTATGTTTCAATAAAATCTGGCTTTGTTTGTTGAAAACTAAATTGCAAGGAATACAAGTTTTTAGAGTACTCGTGACCAAATTCCCATAATGAAGAGGTGTCGTATTTGGCAACCTTGTATTTGCAGGAAAAAACATGTTTGTATTCGGTGGCGGATCTACTTTATAAATTATGGGTGCTTGAGCACCCGTTACTTATATAGCCAAATCCTATTACCTATATAAGAAAATTAGTAAATTCATTTAAATACATTAATTGAGCACCCAGTCTCAATAGCAATTTTCAGATTAAAAATAGATGATCACCCACAATTTGAAAATTCTGGATCTGTCACTGCTTGTACTGATGTATACATATCATGCTTCGGCTAATGATTAAGCTTTCAATTGATTATGTGGATGACATGATACATAATGTGCTTTCTTACGATTATATGATAAAGTACATTGGGATTATAGTAAGTTTGAATTAAACATGCATATATCTTTTCATGTAAAATTGTCTGCATACATTTTTCGTAAATATACTTCAAGTTGATGCATATTGGAGTAAATATTTATCTTATACACTATTTGCACATGTAAATATTACATTAACTGAAGTTTAATTAATTATATTCACATAGTAATTAAAATATGGTGATAAGAAAATCCAATACAACTTCCATTGCAATAGTGAAAAATATTAAAGTAGTTACTGTATATCAACTTAGCTCTAATATTGCAGATTGCACCCCGTTTCTTTTAACTAATCAGGTAGAAATATTACCAAAAGTACCATCCACCTTTTAGTTAATTTATTTACAACTATGATGCACGGAAGGAAAAAAATTAACATCATTTCTATATTTGCTATAGATACTTGCAGTAGATGATAGATACAAAATTAGACATTTTAGCTCATTCCTATTTTGATTTACATGGCATGCCTATATATGTCCACTTGCTTTCACTTCAAAAATTCACACTGAAATTATTAGAGAAAATGACTTCTTCTTTTGCTTTGTATTTCCTTCTTCTAGTGCTTGTTGCAAACATTTTCTACTTCCAAACCTCTTTATCCGACGATGCTGCTGACCAGACATTGATAATGGGTATATGTAGACAAGTACAAGATTCTAACTTCTGCTTAAATACTTTCAGACAAAATATACCATCTCATCCATATACTCCTACTGTAGTAACGCAAGTTGCTATTAGCCAATCATTACAACATGCTACCAATAATCGTATCTTCATAGAGGCATCAAAAGCAAGTTCCAAAGACAAAGACATCCAAAACTTGTTTGCTATTTGTGATAGTGGCTACGGATTCTTGATTACTGAGCTCCAAAGCGCTACTCAATCATTACCCAAAAGAGATTTTAATGCCTTAGAAAATTCACTTTCCAAGTGTCCCAAATTTGTGAATGACTGCCAGAGTGCATTTGGTGGCAACACCACACCTGAATTATTAGACAGGAGTAGAAAACAACTAGATCTTGTACTAATGGCAAATATTGCTGAAGGACTTATTCAGAAATAGATCTTTTAAGTGTTTATTATAAGTTTTTGTATCTTTCCTGAAAGTTATAACATATTTAAACGCAGAAACTCATCTCGCAATAAATCATTCCTATTTCTCAAGTGAATGTATCATGTCTAAGCTTGTCATTTTTATTTTTGCTTATGTATTTCAAATTATGATTAGTATGATCCGAACTTGCACGTGTTTTTTCGATAAGTTAATTGCATAATTAATTTTGAATTAGCTAATGCATTCTAAATGTTTGATTATAGACTTATGATGAAAGTATGATGAAAGCAATGTTTTAAGAGGAAGACCAAAAGATCTGAATCGGTATTCATTTTCTTCCCGATGTGCAGTGCATATATATATATATATATATATATATATATATATATATATATATATATATATATATATATATATATATATATATATATATATATATATATATATTAGTATATATATATATATATATATGAGAAAATATAAAAATAGAAAGAGTAGCGTAAAAATGCTATTTGAGAAAATCAGTCAAAAGAAAAATAGATTTGGAAATAAAAGAAAAGAAAAGAAAAATTGATGGAGTAAGATAACTCAGCTCAGCCCGAAAAAGAAATGGGTCGTACACGATTCGCCTTAGCAGGGTCGCAACAGTTACAAATTTGAAATCCCTATTTCCCTTCACATATTAAATTGTGGACTCCAGATTACTGAATTTTGGAATTAAGATAATTGAATTGACTAATGAGAATTTAGCTATTTCGTACTACGTCTGTTTACCCTAAAAATTAAATAACAATTAAACTTATAATGTGGTTTTACGAACATGTGATTTCATCTAATATCAATTGATTAATATAAATATTAATAATTGAAATTGACAATAAGATAAAGCAAACAAGTGTTTGAATGAAATTCAACCCTCGAGCTTGAGTACCCTCGAACTGATTGGTGCAAGAGAAATTAAAAGTATAACTAGCCGATGAACAAGAATATGAGCTAAAGAGAAAGTGTTATATTGCTTTGATACGTGAGAACAATCTGTCTTAAAAATGATTAGAACCCTATTTATATAGTAGAGGAATCCTATCTATGGTACAATTACAATTATGGAAGTAAATCCCATGTCTAACAAAACAACCACCATTAATTTGATATGTTCCGAGATTTTCGCCACGACCTTTGACCAGTTACGGATATCTGCCCTTTTCGTTCAGTCTTGCTCGATGTCTGTTCTGCTCAACCTCGATCATTATCGGTTTCGATCTTGCTACGTATATCGAATCCGAACTCGGTATCTTATCCTCGTGCCTCGATCTGCTTATGGGATCAATCTTCGATCCTTCACAGGGGTCTCGATAAATCAGTAAAATTGGATGAGCCTAATTTTAACGGTATACAGATAGTCCCCTCGTTTTTTGGAGTGTAATGACAAGAAACGAATTGAGCCCGGTTCCTTTGCTCGTTCTTCTCAAAGCACCAAATATTCCCATCACTATTCTTCCTTACTAATACAAACAAAATGGACAAAACATCTAAAATCGTTTCGCAAAAAAAAACTGCTCAGGTTCGGGCAAAAGAAGTTGCCGAGCGCGCCAAGTGTCAGTCTCAGAGGGAGACCCTTGAAAAGACCCATGCTCGGGGCTATAATCTTTCGAGTGAGATCAATGGACCCCGAATGACCATTTGAACAAGAGTTTGAGTAGCTCTGAGGCTTACCAGACGAGTGAGCATTTGCTCGGACTCGAAGTGAAGTTAACCCTTAGGCTTTATAGATAGTCCCTGAGTGAGAGTTTGCTCGAACTCGGGTTAAGATAGCCCTTGGGATTTTATAATCAAGTGAGGAGTTGCTCGAACTCAAAGTGAAGTTAGCCATTAGGCTTTATAGTCGAGTGAGGATTTGCTCGAACTGGAAGTAAAGTTATCCCTCAGGATTTATAGATAGTCCCCTAGTGAGAGTTTGCTCGAACTCGGGTTAAGATAGCCCTTGGGATGTTATGATCGAGTAAGGACTTGCTCGAACTCGATGTAAAGTTAGCCCTTAGGCTTTATAGTCGAGTGAGGACTTACTCGAACTCGAAGTAAAGTTAGACCTTAGGCTTTATAGATAGTACCCGAGGGAGAGTTTTCTCGAGCTCGGGTTAAGATAGCCCTTGGGCTTTTATGATCGAGTGGGGACTTTCTCGAACTCTATGTAGAAGTAGACTTAGGCCTTTGTATTTGTTACAGATTTCGGACGTCTCCGATCCACTTTAATTTGGCTGTAGCCTCTTTAGCTCGGAACATTCCCTTTGGGATTTTCCGTTTAACCTCGAGCTTGCCCGGAGTGTCAGTCCCCCGAGTGGAGCGGGCGTGGCCTGTAAAATCGAGGGTCGCCTTTAAGGTCTTATGGTTTCATAATTTTAGTAGCTCAATTTCATGTGTTTTTCCGGACGACAGTCCTCAAGCGTGGGATTAGTTGTTCGAACTTCCGTCATGATCGGTCCTTAAGCCTGTTTACACAATTTATCAAGAGTATAAATGTCACGACCCAAAATTGACCAGGTTCTGATGGCGCCTATCGTGAAATTAGGCCAGCTCACACAACTCCCGAATCAACCATTATTCTATAACAATTATTTTTATACCATTTATTAATCAATAGTCTCGATGCAAGTTTAAATGAAAAGTGCGGAATAAATTCACAAGCCCGATATTGGGGTGTCACTAGTCATGAGCATCTACTACAACTGTCTAACAACATAAAGACCAATATGGCCGGGAAAAATCACAAGAACACATAAGGAAGAATAAGGAGGGAGAAAAGCAGGGCTACGATCGCCAAGTAGTTACCTTGCTAACTCCGATGAACCTGCCACCGAGCTCAGAAATACCTGAATTTGCACAGAATGTGCAGGGAGTAATGTGAGTACGCCAACTTAGTAAGTAATAAAGGTAAATAAAGTCTGAGCAGTAAGAAATCACGTAAACTACGTCATAGCACCACAGTGGGTAAAGCATGTTTCCAAAACAGGATATAAATCAAATCATCACATTTAACTCCCGCTTCGGGAAGAATCCTTTGAAAAATATCTTTCTAACAATTTCAGTAGAAGTTGAATGTAATTTATAGTGAATGTGATGAAAAAACATAGTCGGCCCCTCGGCCAAACATAGTTTGTATATGGATCCTCGGGCAAACAGAAATTCATAACCATCTCGTAACTTAAAAATCTTAGTGGAAGTAACAAAGTCAAATCGGTGACTAAATTCCGAACACCTTGTAAAAACTGCAATTTAAAGGAAAGTTGTTTAAGAACATTTATTTAACATTTTCAATAGAGGCTCGGTCTAAAGATGAGTGAAAGCAGTAATTAAATCAATATATTCCATAGGAACTCACTTTAAGGAGGAGGGAAACCAGTAAGTTCATAAACATCCCCTTCAGGCAAAACATCACTCGTATACATGTATATATATCCTCTCGGGCAAGCCTCTCAGTCGCTCATCACTCAACTCTTCTCAATCAGCGCTCACGCTCAACACTCACGCTCAATAGGCACCATATAATAACCGCTGCGGCGTGCAGCCCGATCCATATATTGCTGCGGTGTGCAGCACGATCTATATATCGCTGCGGCGTGCAGCCCGATCCATAAATATAGTCGACTGCGCTCACTGAGGGTATGCAGACTCCGGAGGGGCTCCTACAGCACAAGCGCTATATCGCTGCGACGCGCAGCCGATCCAACATATCGCTGCAGCGTGTGTGTGTATATATATATTATTGCGGCGTGCAGCCCGATCCATAAATATATAATCCTTACAACCCTGCCCTCGGCCTCTCTCAGTCATTAACCTCACACTCAGACCCTTGGTCTTTCTCAGTCATTACCTCACAATCAGGCCTTCGGCCTCACTTAGTCATCAACCTCACAAGTCACTCGGACTATCAGTCAAAAACAACACATTCAGCTTAAGAATATCATTTAAAATGTCAAAATTGAGTACATAAGGCTGAGTTAAGAAATCAGTAAAACACAACATGACTGAGTACAATTATTAAGTCAAGACAGTAAGGAATAGTAGTAAAAACCCCTTAAAGGTCTGAAACAGTTGGCACGAGGCCTAAATATAGCAATTAGCCCAAACCACGATAATAACAAACAACTTTCAATCAAATACGCAGTTAAACAGTCACACGGGATGGACTAAGTCACAATCCCCAACGGTGCATGACCCCACGCTCGTCATCTAGCGTGTGCGTTACTTCAAAATGGTACAACGATGTGGAATCTGGGGTTTCAAACCCTCAGGACAGCATTTACAATCATTACTTACCTCTATCCGGTCCAAACTCTAGCCCGCGATGCCTTTTCCTCTCGAATCAGCTCCCAAATGTTACGAGTCTATCAAAATCAGATTTATCACATCAAAATATTCTAGGGAGATGAAACCCAATCGAAAAATATCATAATTAGGCACAATTCCCGAAATTGGCCAAACCCGACCCCGAGCCCACATCTCGAAACTCGATCAAATTTACACCAAAATGATCCTCATCCTCCCACGAGTCTATACATATCAAGAACACTGAAATCGGAGTTCAATTGACCCCTGAAATACCCATTTTAAGGTCTCTTAATCTCAAGCCCTAATTACCCATTTTGCACTGATTTTTCCCTAATTTTTCGCCACTAATTAGACCTTTAGTCACATATAAACGAGTTATGAAGTCAATAATATTACCTCCAATTGATTCCCCTTTGGTTACCCTCAAAAGCTTCAATCCCGTTCAAAAATGGTGGAAAATGAAGAAGGGTCGCGGATTGGGCTATTTAAATATTGCCCAGATATTTACGCTGTGCGATAGCGGAAAAAGGCACGCGATCGCGAAGAAAAAAATGCTGCCCAACCAAACAAACCCTACGCGGTCACAAAAACACCTATGCAATCGCGTAAGACAACTCCTCACAACAATGCGATCGTGACCAGCTCTATGCGATCGCATAGAGCTATTCCATCACCTCACTGCCACTCCAAGTCCTTCTACGCAAACGCAAAGGTCTCCAAGCGAACGCAGTTACCAATATTTCTCACCCTACGTGATCACACTCCTACCTTTGTGATCGCGATTCACAAAATCCATTTGGCCTCAACTTACCCTACGCGATCGCAGATGAACTCACACGATCGCAATGAACAAACCACTGCTGCTAAAACACCAGAAAACCAGCAATCTCCCAAAGACCAAAAGTGCCCATTTGAGCATCCGAAATATACCCGATGCCCCCGGGACCTCAACCAAACCTACCAACATATCCCATAACATCATTCAAACTTAGTCGAACCCTAAAAACACCAAAAACAACGCAAAAACACTGAAATCACATCAAATTCAAGCCTATGACTTTGAAATTTCTAAATTCCACCAACGACGCCGAAACCATCCAAAACACCTTTGATTGACCTGAAAATTTGCACACATATCCAGAATGACATTACGAACCTGTTGCAACTTCCGAAGTTCCATTCCGGCCCCTATATCAAAATCTCACTCAACTGAAAAGCGCCAAAATTCCAATTTCGCCAATTCAAGACTAAATCTACTCCGGACTTCCAAAATGCATTCCGATCACGCTCCTAAGTCCCAAATTACCTAAATGATCTAACCAAATCATAAAAATTCCAATTTGAGATCATATACTAACAATTAGAAAACTTGGTCAAACCTTCAAAATTTTAAGCTTCAAACTGAGAATTGTTCTTCCAAATCCATTCCGATTGCCCTGAAAACCAAAACCAATGATTTACATAAATCATAATACATCACGCAAGGCTAGTCATGTCTGAGATCTGGCGAGCAAAGTGCAAAAACTCAAAACGACCGGTCGGGTCATTACAATAAAGTAGGAAATTTTTCTAAAGGCATGAGATATCGGCAAGGAAAAGTACTTCTCTCAATAAATGATTATACATGCGTGCATGTTTGATGTTAGAGCTCGAGTAATCTATATGGGAACATTTCATTTGAACTTTTGACCCTTACAACATTTTCCTATTGAGACCGCGCTGTCACGAAGTAGTTTCCTCGCAACAAAGTAGACATTCGAGGGTAATTCCCACCATACTTGAGGTTTATTATCGGAAACCTCAGATACTGTTGAATTGCTCTAAATTAGCATGAATGTATCGACCCGGCCGGTCGTTTTTGGAATTTATGCCCCGATCCCCTACTAATTGCTTTCCCAAGTTTATATCTGCTATTTGGGTTTGCTCGGATGTTTGGTTTTGAGTGAGAGTTTTGGGACACTTAGTCCCTAAAATGAGAGCTTATGTATTGGAAAATTGACCGCAGTCGGAACAGTGTGAAGACGGCCTCGGAATGAAAATCTGATGATTCCGTTAGCTCCGTCAGGTGATTTCGGGTTTTGGAGCGTCATCGGATTGTGTTTTGGAGGTCCGTAGCTAATTCATGCTTGAAATACCGAAAGTCGAATTTTTGAAGTTTCCGGTCCGGTAGTGAGATTTAGATCTAAGGGTCGGAATGGAATTCCGAAAGTTAGAGTAACTCCGTAGTGTTGAATGTGACGTGCTTGCAAAATTTCAGGTCATTCGGACGAGATTTGATAGACTTTTTGATCGAAAGCATAAGTTAAGAGTTCTTGGAGTTCTTAGGCTTGAATCCTATGTTAAATTAGTGATTTGATGTAGTTGTGAGCGTTCCGAAGTTTTGAACAAGTTGGAACGATGTCCCGGGATGTGTTGGTACAATTGGTTTGAAGTCCCGGGGACTCGGGTGAGTTCCGGGATGTTTTTAGGCCGAAAATCATTGCTGTTGCAGGTCCAGAAGAGTTGCAGGCCTCGGAACCCACCAGTGCGGTCCGCACAAAATCCAGTGCGTCCGCGGTGGGGGCTGTGCGGCCGCACAAAATGGAGTTTGGTCCACGGTGAGGAAAATTTCACTTGTCCTATTTCGGAAGCTCATATCTTTTGATCTACAAGGAATTTAGGGATGATTCAAAAACAAAAGTTGTAGCCTTTTGTGTGTAGTTTCCATAAAGGCAAAGAAATCGCAATTTGGACATATGTAGAGAATGTTATGGCAAAAATACTAAAGCCTATCACAGCAGTCAAAACCGGTGCGGACAGTAGTCGTATTTGTGCGGACAACACTGGTTTTGTGCGGTCTGCAGTCGTTTTTGTGCGGTCCGCAGTGGTGGAAATCCGGGGGGTGCTCTATAAATATGAGGTTTTGGGTTTTATTTCATGTTTGACCTAGAGAGCTCGGATTTTGGCGATTTTTTGAAGGTTTTTCAAGAAATTCATCGGGGTGTGTGATTCTAACTCAGATTTGGCTAGAGTACATGAATCTATCATTGAATTCATCATTTAATTCGTGATTTGGGATGGAATTTGGGAAGAAAACTTGTGAAATCTTTCAAAAATGTAAAATGATGATTTGAAGGACCAAATGGTATCGAAATTGGATAATTTTGGTATGGTTAGACTCGTGAGGGTATGAGGATTCTTGTGTTTTACTTGCCTCTGCGATAGTTGTTGCTGTCCTTTATATCTTGTGTTAATTATTTACACTGCTTATCTTACACTGTTAAACCTTATATTTTATTTAACCTCAGTAGGGCCCTGACCTTCCTCGTCACTACCCAACCGAGGTTAGGCTTGGCACTTGCTGAGTACCGCTGTGGTGTACTCATGCCCTTCCTGCGCATGTTTTTCATGTGCAGATCCAGGTTCTTTGACTCAGTCCTACCACCCCTGAGGCGAGGCGAATGCTATAGCGACTTTGAGGTATATCTGCCGCGTCCCCAGACCCAGGAGTCTTTCAATTCCTGCTGTTTAGTATTAGCCCTTCTATATTTCAGTTCTTGTTAGACGTTCTGGAGTTAGAGCTGTAGTACTTCTTAGCTTGTGATTCATGGGTTTCCGGGTCTTGGATTTATGTATTGGTTTTTGAGAATTAAATATGGTGTATGCTGATCCGCACATATTACCACTGTTTATTTTTCTTATTTCTGTTTTATGTTGTTTACTTCCGCAAATTTTGGTTTCTTTTCCGCAATTTAGGCTTACCTAGTTTTAGAGACTAGGTGCCGTCACGATTGTTTACGGAGGGCAAACCGGGGTCGTGACAAGTTGGTATTATAGCTCTAGGTTCATAGGAGTCATAAATCACAAGTCAGTTTATTAGAGTCTCGCTGATCGGTACAGAGACGTCTGTACTTATCTGCGAGAGGCTATCTAACTTTTAGGAAAATTCTGTTTCGTTTAATTTCCTTGTCGTGCGGGATTTTGATATCACAATTCTAAACTTCTGTCTTCTATTCTCTCACAGATGGTGAGGACACGTGCTACTCGAGATGACTAGGCACCCGTGCCCCCTACTGGAGCCGTCAAAGGTCGGGGCCGGGGTAGAGGCCTAGGACGCGCTCGAGGTGCAGCCAGAGCACCCGCGCGAGCTGCCGCCGAGGTACCACCAGCAGTACTAGTCGGAGTCCGGACACCTGACACGTCGGCCACTACTACTCCAGCACTCTAGGAGACTTTGGCACAATTTATGAGCATGTACACCACTTTGGCTCAGGCAGGGTTGCTACCCCTTGCTGCAGCCACATCCCAGGCCGCGGGAGGAGTACAGACTCCTACCGCCCGCACTCCTGAGCAGCGAGTGCATGTTAAGCAGGTCCTAGAGATTATTCCTGCCCCGCCTGCAGTACCACTTCAGCCGGAGGATAGGGCAGCAGCTTCAGAGGATGAGCAGTGGAGACTTGAGATGTTCAAGAAATATGATCCTCCGGTATTTAGCGGGTTAGAATCAGAGGATGCCTTGGGATTTCTGGAGGAGTGCTACCGTATTCTCCGTACTATGGGCATATCAGGATCGATCGGGTTTTCCTTCACTACTTTCGAGCTTCGAGGAGCCGCCTATCAGTGGTGGCGTGCTTATGAGTTAGACAGTCCGGATGAGGCAACTTCCCTGACTTGGGCTTAATTTTCAGATATATTCACGAGGGAGTATGTCCCCAGAGTCTTAGGGACGCCTGGCGCACGGAGTTTGAGCATTTGCGCCAGGGTACTATGACTGTCTCGGACTATGCTGTCCGTTACATTGACTTGGCTAGACATGCACCAGCTTTGGTGTCTACGGTTCGCGAGAAGGTTCACCGGTTCATTGAGGGACTTATCCCCAGCATCAGATCTAGCATGGCTCATGAGTTAGAGATGGATATATCTTATCAGCAGTTGGTGGGCATTGATAAGTTGGTATTTTACCAACTTATCTTGCCTTTAAACCTATACTTTTGTTATGTTTGAGTGATAAAATCATGTATTTACTGTCATTTACTTCTATTTTACAGGGTGATTGTGATTTAGAAGTGATGGTGAAGAAACCAAGTGAAAACAAGTCAAAAGAAGCAAAAAAGAGAGAAAAATCTGGGCAGTGCCCTCAGGGGTCGCAAATGCGACCAGAGCTTGGGAAAAGCGAAGTCAGGCATAAAGGTCAGTCTTCGCAAATGCGAAGAAGAGTTCGCAAATGCGAACTCAGCAAGAATAGGCGGTATTCGCAAATGCGATGTCAACCTGGATAGTCAACCTTTGCAAATGCGAAGGTCTCATCGCAAATGCGAACCTGGGCAGTCTGGGCAAGTTTGGAAATTGCGAACTTTTATTCGCAATTGCGAAGATCGTGCTACAGGCATGGGCAATTCTGAAATTTCACACTTTTGATCCCCAAACCATTTAATACCCGATTAGGCTGATTTGTAAAATATCTTTTGGCATATCTTTGGCTTATTTTCAGTTGTTAGGGCTAGAGAGAACAAGTTTTGGAAGCTAGGGCTTTGCACGCACACTTTGGTCTTGAAGATTGAAGCTTTTGGTTGAGAATTTCTTACCCATTTATGTTGCTTTCTTCATTTCCTTGCTTTGTATTCTATATCTAAGTGTGTAGTATTTTATTCAACACTTAAATCTTGTTTATGGAAATATTCATGTTTAAAGTGTGGATTAAATACCTTGTTGTTCTTATGTATTGAATGGTTTTTATTTATTTATGAAGTGAGTTATTGTTATTTTAATTATTCTTGTTCTTTAATGTTTCCAAAGGGATTAGCGAACCCTAGGACTCGCCCATTAACTCCGAATTAATTTTGGAAAAGATAATTTGGGGTTGGGAAAGATTAATTAACAAGAACTTGAGACGTTAACCCTCATTTTATAGATTCTACCTAGGGATAGGATTGAACTACTTGTAGCCATTCCGGGTGTGCTTAATCTTCTAATTGTTTTAGGGATAATTGAATTAGGAAGTCTTGTTAGTCTTCGAAAGAAGCTAATTAAGAATTATTATCCGTGGCTAATTAACATAAACTCGCTCATATTTGTAAAATC
>NW_017671544.1:236565-263781 GCF_001879085.1 Nicotiana attenuata
CTCAAACCCATGAGTGGAGTATTTGTGATAGGTGTGGTTTTCAAAATGGTCATTGGGATGATTTTGCTTATTTGTCCTTCCCTTCCCCAAGCCCCTACTATGATGATTCTACTTTTTGTGATGAAAGTTATAGGGCTATGGAAGTGGAAGAAGTTGAGCATGGCCAAAATGGAGAGTTCAAGCTCATGTTGGAGTGTCTACTTGAAGGAGGAAACAAAGAACAAAGTGCCTTGGAGGAGCTTTTGGAAAATAGTCTCCAAAATGAATTGGCACTTGAGAGGTTGCATTCACAAATGGGAGAAATGCTTGAAGCTTTAGAGGTCCAAAAAGCCTCGGAAGTTAATGAGAGCCAAAAATTCTCCTTGGATGTAGAAGTTGAAAATCCTTCCTTGGCACTTGATCAAAACCAAGAAGAGCTCTCAAATGCTCAAAATGAGAAAATAATGCTCATGTTGGAGACCGTTCTTGAAAATGAGGAGAAGCACAACTTTGCACTCGAGGACTTGAAACAAGGCTTGAAATACAATGATGAACACATTCGCACTTTGGAGGATCAGATGCAAATATTGGTTGAGGCTCACTATGCCCACCAACTTGAGAGTGTGGAAGAAAGCCAAGAAGAATCCAATTCCGAGGAAGAAAGTGAGCTTTACTTTGAGGATTCAAGAATTGAACATCCGCCAACCGACTCTATGAGTATTAATGTTGCCAGAAAAATATGGAAGTAGAGTCAACCGGTGTAAATAATAATTCGGTTGAGATTGACTCTAGTCCGGGGGAAGAAGAGGATGTCAAAATAGAAAAATTGCAAAGTGAAGGTTTGAAATCACATTCCAAGCATTTTTCAACATTGGAATTGTGTGGTGATATGGAAGTTGAACTACACAAATCAATGGAGGATTGCGAGGAGGAAAAACTCATACCATTCATTTTACAGTTTGAGGAAACAAGAAAACAAAATGACATTCCTCACATGAGAGCCAAGAAGTGCAAAATGAAGAAATTAAGGATTGGCTTTATCATCGACTTACCACCCCCGTTCGCTCGTGGTCACAAGCTTGATTCCAAGCTAGGTGCCCAGTTCATATCATCCAAGTGGCGAGAAAAGTGGTAATGTTGTTTTGCGTCGTGCCACGACGTTAAATGCGGCGCTTGGTGGGAGGCAACCCATCGTTTTTCAAAATTTTTAGTCGTTTTTGAAATTTTCTTTTTTAGAATAGCTTAGAATATTATTTGTAACTAATCTGCCAAGTTTGAGAATTTTTGGAGTTGATTTGAGCAGGTCGGGATGACCTGGAAAGCCAAAACCAGTAGCTGTTAGAAAATGCAGGGGCAGTCTTCGCAATTGCGAAAAATAGTTCGCATTTGCGAACTTTTCCCATCGCAATTCCCAAGATATGTTCGCAATTGCGAACCAAGCAACAATTAATGTACTTCGCAATTGCGAAGATTCTGTCGCAATTGCGACTTCTGCGAGGTAAAACCAGGCTTTTGCTCATTTTGAACGAAAATTGAACACAAACGACTAAACTCTCAAACTCTTGGTTCCCTCCCTCCTCATCACTGTAAAATCCCTCAAATCTCACTCCTCAGTGCAAGGAATCAGGTATGAAAGCTTAATCATTACTCTTCTTTCTTCTTCATCTTCACTTTCTCGTTCATTCTGCTTGGTATTCTGCAACCCTAGGGCTCAAATGGCAGTCACCCTTTCCCCAAAATTGTCAAAATTGTTTTTCAAAACACATGTTGATTTCTGGGTGAGGTTTGGTTGAGAGTGTGTGAATATGTGGTTGCTAAGAAATTTGGGGAAGTTTGAGTACCCAACTACTTGTCAAATAGAAGCGAAATTTTTGTGCTCTTTATGTGTTCGATGTAAGGCCCGAATGAAATTCTTGGCCAAACCATCGACATTTCTTGATTCATGGTTGTTTATGAAGTTTGATGCATGATTTATGCTTGATTAATGATTGGGTTTGTTAAAAATAGCTTGGATTGAAAATTTTTAGGTTTAATCACTATTCTCTAAAGAAAATCTCAGTTGGGGACGAAGGCTCATAATTGCGATGTCCTCTTCGCATTTGCGACTTCGCATTTGCGAAGATGTCATCGCAATTGCTAAAAATAGCCGTTTCTGAAACCTTCGCATTTCCCAGGATTACTTCGCAATTCCCAGCCCTGTCATGTTCGCAATTGCGAAGAAATCATGGGAAATGCGACATCAGAGGGCTTGCACTTCAAAATCTGAAAATCCTGAAATTTTTTCTAAGTCTGAGTTTCGACTGTCCGATCATTCTTTTGGCATATTTGCTTCATTTTGCACTACTCTTCATAGCCATACCATGTTTTCACTCTTATCACTTGTTGACAGGTACTACAATTGAAAATGGACGCGAACTCTGAAGGATCGTCAAGTGACAACTCCGTGGAAGCTGAACAAAACTGTGACCAAGACCGTTTCTTGTCATTGGAGTGTCAAGAATGGTACTTTGAAAACCTGATCTCGAAGAAGGTGCTTCCGGAAAGCGGTATAGTGATGGACGATGTCCAGGAACGTCTTCCCGAGTTCTATCAAAGGTTAATAGACATGGGATGGAACTGTTTTGCCCCTCAACCTTGCCGAGCAAATGAGCAATGGGTGAGGGAGTTTTACGCCAACCTCCCAGCCATCAAGCTAAAAAAGCCCAAGATGAGAATTCGGGGCAAAATGGTGCACTTTGGGGCTGAAGCTGTGAATGACTTCTATCATTTGCCAAACCACGACATGACCCCATTCAAGCAAAAAGACTGTGCGTCAGGGGAGTGGTTGGTGTCCAAATTATGCCCGGGTGCAGATGTTCCATGGGCAGCTGAGAAGAAGGGGATCACATCAAAAGAATTCACTGCCGAAGCGAAGATATGGCTGGCCATCATATGCAGCCGTATCTCCCCTGTTTCAAACATATGGAACGTCCCGGTCACAAGAGCTCAGATGATAGCCTGCATCCTTGACGGTATTCAACTGAATGTTGGTGAGCTCTTCATCAATGAACTGAGGGAGTATCGGATGCAGAACAGTCCTTCATTGATATTCCCATCGTATCACTGAGTTGTGCCAGCTTGCTTGGGTGGAAGAAGCTCCAGGGGACAATTGGATAGATCCAGGGAAGCCGCTGCATCCGTTGAAGAAGAGAGGAGAGGGCGGCGCAGTGAAGAGCAAAAAGAGAAAGTTGGGTTCTTCTTCTCAGGTAGATCCGAGTAGTCAGCCATCCTCCTCTGCAGGAGGACCATTTGCTATGCTCATTGACGAGATGTGAGTGATTCGCGAGTTAATAGCTGGCCTTCCCCGGGGACCTGGGGAGACATCTGAGGGACCTGCTTACATTTCAAAGAAAGAGTTCCAGAAATACATTGAAGATCAAAGGAAGCAAGGGGATCACCTCAAGGCACTAGAGAAAGCGTACACTGAGCTGGCCAAGAAGCATGGTGATTTGAGCACTTCCCACAGCAATCTAGAAAAGGCACACACCCAGATAGGTAAAAAGGGAGAAGAAAAGAGATAAATCTTACTCGCATGTGGAAGGGTGTGAAAGGGTTGTGGAAGGTCCNATATATATATATATGAGAAAATATAAAAATAGAAAGAGTAGCGTAAAAATGCTATTTGAGAAAATCAGTCAAAAGAAAAATAGATTTGGAAATAAAAGAAAAGAAAAGAAAAACTGATGGAGTAACATAACTCAGCTCTGCCCGAAAAAGAAATGGGTCGTACCCGATTCGCCTTAGCAGGGTCGCAACAGTTACAAATTTGAAATCCCTATTTCCCTTCACATATTAAATTGTGGACTCCAGATTACTGAATTTTGGAATTAAGATTATTGAATTGACTAATGAGAATTTAGCTATTTCGTACTACGTCTGTTTACCCTAAAAATTAAATAACAATTAAACTTATAATGTGGTTTTACGAACATGTGATTTTATCTAATATCAATTGATTAATATAAATATTAATAATTGAAATTTGACAATAAGATAAAGCAAACAAGTGTTTGAATGAAATTCAGCCCTCAAGGTTGAGTACCCTCGAACTGATTGGTGCAAGAGAAATTAAAAGTATAACTAGCCGATGAACAAGAATATGAGCTAAAGAGAAAGTGTTATATTGCTTTGATACGTGAGAACAATTTGTCTTAAAAATGATTAGAACCCTATTTATATAGTAGAGGAATCCTATCTATGGTACAATTCCAATTATGGAAGTAAATCCCTTGACTAACTAAACAACCACCATTAATTTGATATGTTCCGAGATTTTCGCCACGACCTTTGACCAGTTACGGATATCTGGCCTTTTCGTTCAGTCTTTCTCGATGTCTGTCCTGCTCAACCTCGATCATTATCGGTTTCGATCTTGCTAGGTACCTCGAATCCGAACTTGGTGTCTTATCCTCGTGCCTCGATCTGCTTATGGGATCAATCTTCGATCTTTCACAGGGGTCTCGATAAATTAGTAAAATTGGGTGAGCCTAATTTTAACGGTATACATATAGTCCACTCGTTTTTTGGAGTGTAATGACAAGAAACGAATTGAGCCCGAGTTCCTTTGCTCGTTCTTCTCAAAGCACCAAATATTCCCATCACTATTCTTCCTTACTAATACAAACAAAATGGACAAAACATCTAAAATTGTTTCGCAAAAGAAAACTGCTCAGGTTCGGGCAAAGGAGGTTGCCGAGCGCGCCAAGTGTCAATCTCAGAGGGAGACCCTTGAAAAGACCCATGCTCGGGGCTATAATCTTTCGAGTGAGATCAATGGACCTCGAATGACCATTTGAACAAGAGTTTGAGTAGCTCAGAGGCTTACCAGTCGAGTGAGCATTTGCTCGAACTCGAAGTGAAGTTAACCCTTAGGCTTTATAGATAGTCCCTGAGTGAGAGTTTGCTCGAACTCGAGTTAAGATATCCCTTGGGATTTTATGATCAAGTGAGGAGTTGCTCGAACTCAAAGTGAAGTTAGCCATTAGGCTTTATAGTCGAGTGAGGATTTGCTCGAACTGGAATTAAAGTTAGCCCTCAGGATTTATAGATAGTCCCCTAGTAAGAGTTTGCTCGAACTCGGGTTAAGATAGCCCTTGGGATGTTATGATCGAGTAAGGACTTGCTCGAACTCAATGTAAAGTTAGCCCTTAGGCTTTATAGTCGAGTGAGGATTTACTCGAACTCGAAGTAAAGTTAGACCTTAGGCTTTATAGATAGTACCCGAGGGAGAGTTTTCTCGAGCTCGGGTTAAGATAGCCCTTGGGTTTTTATGATCGAGAGGGGACTTGCTCGAACTCTAAGTAGAAGTAGACTTAGGCCTTTGTATTTGTTACAGATTTCGAACGTCTCCGATCCACTTTAATTTGGCTGTAGCCTCTTTAGCTCGGAACTTTCCCTTTGGGATTATTTCCGTTTAACCTCGAGCTTGCCCGGAGTGTCAGTCCCCCGAGTGGAGCGGGCGTGGCCTGTAAAATCGAGGGTTGCCATTAAGGTCTTATGGTCTCGTAATTTTAGTAGCTCAATTTCATTTGTTTTTTCGGACAGCAGTCCTCAAGCGTGGGATTATTTGCTCGAACTTCCGTCATGATCAACCCTTAAGCCTGTTTACACAATATATCAAGAGTATAAATGTCACGACTCAAAACCGACCAGGTGTGATGGCGCCTATTGTGAAATTAGGCCAGCTGACACAACTCCCGAATCAACCATTATTCAATAACAATTATTTTTATACCATTTATTAATCAATAGTCTCGATGCAAGTTTAAATGAAAAGTGCGGAATAAATTCACAAGCCCGATATTGGGGTGTCACTAATCATGAGCATCTACTACAACTGTCTAACAACATAAAGACCAATATGGCCGGGAAAAATCACAAGAACACATAAGGAAGAATAAGGTGGGAGAAAAGCAGGGCTACGATCGCCAAGTAGCTACCTTGCTAACTCCGATGAACCTGCCACCGAGCTCAAAAATACCTGAATTTGCACACAATGTGCATGGAGTAATGTGAGTACGCCAACTTAGTAAGTAATAAAGGTAAATAAAGTCTGAGCAGTAAGAAATCACGTAAACCACGTCATAGCACCACAGTGGGTAAATCATGTTTCCAAAACAGGATACAAATCAAATCATCTCATTTAACTCCCGCTTCGGGAAGAATCCTTTGAAAAATATCTTTCTAACAATTTCAGTAGAAGTTCAATGTAAGTTATAGTGAATGTGATGAAAAAACATAGTCGGCCCCTCGGCCAAACATAGTTTGTATATGGACCCTCGGGCAAACAGAAATTCATAACCATCTCGTAACTTAAAAATCTTAGTGGAAGTAACAAAGTCAAATCGGTGACTAAATTCCGAACACCTTGTAAAAACTACAATTTAAAGGAAAGTTGTTTAAAAATATTTATTTAACATTTTCAATAGAGGCTCGGTCTAAAGATGAGTGAAAGCAGTAATTAAATCAATATATTCAATAGGAACTCACTTTAAGGAGGAGTGAAACAAGTAAGTTCATAAACATGCCCTTCAGTCAAAACATCACTCGTATACATGTATATATAGCCCCTCGGGCAAGCCTCTCAGTCACTCATCACTCAACTCTTCTCAATCAGCGCTCACACTCAGCACTCACGCTCAATAGGCACCATATAATAACCGCTGCGGCGTGCAGCCCGATCCATATATTGCTGCGATGTGCAGCACGATCCATATATCGCTGCGGCGTGCAGCCCGATCCATAAATATAGTCGACCGCGCTCACTGAGGGTATGCAGACTCCGGAGGGGCTCCTACAGCCAAGCGCTATATCGCTGCGACGCGCAGCCCGATCCAACATATCGCTGCAGCGTGTGTGTATATATATATATATATTGTTGCGGCGTGCAGCCCGATCCATAAATATATAATCTTTACAACCAGGCCCTCGGCCTCTCTCTGTCATTAACCTCACACTCAGACCCTTGGTCTTTCTCAGTCATTACCTCACAATCAGGCCTTCGTCCTCACTTAGTCATCAACCTCACAAGTCACTCGGACTATCAGTCAAAAACAACACATTCAGCTTAAGAATATCATTTATAATGTCAAAATTGAGTAAATAAGGCTGAGTTAAGAAATCAGTAAAACAAAACATGACTGAGTACAATTATTAAGTCAAGACAGTAAGGAATAGTAGTAAAAACCCCTTAAAGGTATGAAACAGTTGGCACGAGGCCTAAATATAGCATTTAGCCCAAACCACGATAATAACAAACAGCTTTCAATCAAATACGCAGTTAAACAGTCACACGGGATGGACTAAGTCACAATCCCCAACGGTGCATGACCCCATGCTCGTCATCTAGCATGTGCGTTACTTCAAAATGGTACAACGATGTGGAATCCGGGGTTTCAAACCCTCAGGACAGCATTTACAATCATTACTTACCTCTATCCGGTCCAAACTCTAGCTCGCGATGCCTTTTCCTCTCGAATCAGCTCCCAAATGTTCCGAGTCTATCAAAATCAGATTTATCACATCAAAATATTCTAGGGAGATGAAACCCAATCGAAAAATATCATAATTAGGCACAATTCCCGAAATTGGCCAAACCCGACCCCGAGCCCACATCTCGAAACTCGATAAAATTTACACCAAAATGATCCTCATCCTCCCACGAGTCTATACATATCAAGAACACTGAAATCGGAGTTCAATTGACCCCTGAAATACCCATTTTAAGGTCTCTTAATCTCAAGCCCTAATTACCCATTTTGCACTGATTTTTCCCTAATTTTTCGCCACTAATTAGACCTTTAATCCCATATAAATGAGTTATGAAGTCAAGAATATTACCTCCAAGTGATTCCCCTTTGGTTTCCTCAAAAATATCCCTCAAAAGCTTCAATCCCGTTCAAAAATGGTGGAAAAATGAAGAAGGGTCACGGATTGGGCTATTTAAATATTGCCCAGATATTTACTCTGTGCGATAGCGAAAAAAGGCACGCGATCGCGAAGAAAAAAATGCTGCCCAACCAAGCAAACCCTACGCGGTCACAGAAACACCTATGCAATCCCGTAAGACAACTCCTCACAACAATGCGATCGTGACCAGCTCTATGCGATCACATAGAGCTATTCCATCACCTCACTGCCACTCCGAGTCCTTCTACGCGAATGCAAAGGTCTCCAAGCGAACGCAGTTACCAATATTGCTCACCCTACGTGATCACACTCCTACCTTTGTGATCGCGATTCACAAAATCCGTTTGGCCTCAACTTACTCTACGCGATCGCAGATGAACTCACGCGATCGCAATGAACAAACCACTGCTGCTAAAACACCAGAAAACCAACAATCTCCCTAAGACCAAAAGTGCCCGTTTGAGCATCCGAAATATACCCAATGCCCCCGGGACCTCAACCAAAACTACCAACATATCCCATAACATCTTTCAAACTTATTCGAACCCTCAAAACACTAAAAACAACGCAAAAACATTGAAATCACATCAAATTCAAGCCTATGACTTTGAAATTTCTAAATTCCACCAACGATGCCGAAACCATCCAAAACACCTCCGATTGACCTGAAAATTTGCGCACATATCCAAAATGACATTACGAACCTGTTGCAACTTCTGAAATTCCATTCCGGCCCCTATATCAAAATCTCACGTATCAACCGAAAAGCGCCAAAATTCCAATTTTGCCAATTCAAGACTAAATCTACTCCGGACTTCCAAAATGCATTCCGATCACGCTCCTAAGTCCCAAATCACCTAACGGATCTAACCAAATCATAAAAATTCCAATTGGAGATCATATACTAACAATTCAAAAACTTGGTCAAACCTTCCAAATTTTAAGCTTCAAACTGAGAACTGTTCTTCCAAATCCATTCCGATTGCCCTGAAAACCAAAACCAATGATTTACATAAGTCATTATACATCACGCTAGGCTATTCATGTCTGACATCTGGCGAGCAAAGTGCAATAACTCAAATCGACCGGTCGCGTCATTACAATAAAGTAGGAAATTTTTCTAAAGGCATGAGATATCGGCAAGGAAAAGTACTTCTCTCAATAAATGATTATACATGCGTGCATGTTTGATGTTAGAGCTCGAGTAATCTATATGGGCACATTTCATTTGAACTTTTGACCCTCACAACATTTTCCTATTGAGACCGCGCTGTCACGAAGTAATTTCCTCGCAACAAAGTAGACATTCGAGGGTACTTCCCACCGTACTTGAGGCTTATTGTAGGAAACCTCATATACTGTTGAATTGCTCTAAATTAGCATGAATAAAATGACCCGGCCGGTCGTTTTTGGAATTTATGCCCCGATCCCCTATTAATTGCTTTCCCCAAGATTATTTCTGCTATTTTGGTTTGCTCGGATGTTCGATTTTGAGTTTCGGTGAGTTTTGGGACACTTAGTCCCTAAATGAGAGCTTATGTATTGGAAAATTGACCGCAGTCGGAATAGTGTGAAGACGGCCTCGGAATGAAAATCCGATGATTCCGTTAGCTCCGTCAGGTGATTTCGGGTTTAGGAGCGTCATCGGATTGTGTTTTTGAGGTCCGTAGCTAATTTATGCTTGAAATACCGAAAGTCGAATTTTTGAAGTTTCCGGTCCGATAGTGAGACTTAGATCTAAGGGTCGGAATGGAATTCCGAAAGTTAGAGTAACTCCGTAGTGTTGAATGTGACGTGCTTGCAAAATTTCAGGTCATTCGGACGAGATTTGATAGACTTTTTGATCGAAAGCATAAGTTAAGAGTTCTTGAAGTTCTTAGGCTTGAATCCTATGTTAAATTAGTGATTTGATTTTGTTGTGAGCGTTTCGAAGTTTTGAACAAGTTTGAACGATGTCCTGGGATGTGTTGGTACAATTGGTTTGAAGTCCCGGGGACTTGGGTGAGTTCCGGGTAGGTTCCGGGATGTTTTTAGGCCGAAAATCATAGCTGTTGCAGGTCCAGAAGAGTTGCAGGCCTCGGAACCCACCAGTGCGGTCCGCACAAAATCCAGTGCGTCCGCGGTGGGGGCTGTGTGGCCGCACAAAATGCAGTTTGGTCCACGGTGAGGAAAATTTCACTTGTCCTATTTCGGAAGCTCATATCTTTTGATCTACAAGGAATTTTGGGATGATTCAAAAACAAATATTGTAGCCCTTTGTGTGTAGTTTCCAGAAAGGCAAAGAAATAGCAATTTGGACATCTATAGAGAAAGATATGGCCAAAATACTAAAGCCTGTCACAGCAGTCAAAACCTGTGCGGACAGTAGTCGTTTTTGTGCGGTCCGCAGTGGTGGAAATCCGGGGGGTGCTCTATAAATATGAGGTTTTGGGTTTTATTTCATGTTTGACCTAGAGAGCTCGGATTTTGGCAATTTTTTGAAGGTTTTTCAAGAAATTCATCGGGGTAAGTGATTCTAACTCATACTTGGCTAGAGTACATGAATCTATCATTGAATTCATCATTTAATTTGTGATTTGGTATGGAATTTGGGAAGAAAACTTGTGAAATCTTTCAAAAATGTAAAATGATGATTTGAAGGACCAAATGGTATCAGAATTGGATAATGTTGGTATGGTTAGACTCGTGAGAGTATGAGGATTCTGAAAATATAAATTTTCCCGATTCCAAGACGTGGGCCCGAGGGGCATTTTGGTCATTTTACCTAATTTTGCATCTTAGCTTAGAATTTAATTATAGAATTAGTTATTTGAAGTGTTATTTATATTATGAAATTGAATTGAATAGATTTGGGCCATTTGAAGTCGGATACTCGTGGCAAAGGCGTGGTTTCAGGTTGACTTGCACTTGTTTGAGGTAAGTAGCTTGTCTAACCTTGTGTGAGGGACCTTTTCCCTTTAGGATTGATATTGTGGTAATTGAAATGCCTTTTACGTGAGGTGACGAGCGCGTACTTGTGCTAATTATTGGAAATCCGGTTTTTCATAAAAAAAAATAGCCTTGAATTGTGTTCTTCTTTTTCTTACTTACACTGTTTGGAAACTAAACCTGTTGTAGCCTAGAGAAGCATGTCTACTTGACTAAATTGCTCTATTTGCATTAACTGCCTTAATTGTATTACGTGAACCATGCTAGGTTAGGATTACATGCTTCACTTTGATGTGAAATTGATTGGTTTGAATTCTTGTTGTTGCTGCGTATTTACTTTGGGACTACGGGACGGTATCCCGGGAGATCCCCCTGCACTTTTACTTTGGGACTACGGAATTGCATTCCGGGTGATCCCCTTGCACATTTATGAGTTGGACTACGGGACTCCACCCGTGAGATCCACCCGATATGATATTTATATTTGGGGACTACAGGACGGTATCTTGGGAGATCCCTGGTTGTTATCTTGGAGCTGAGTTGTGTTCTCTTACTGTGTTTTACTTGCCTTTGCGATAGTTGTTGCTGTCCTTTATATCTTCTGTTAATTATTTACACTGCTTATCTTACACTGTTAAACCTTATATTTTATTTAACCTCAGTAGGGCCCTGACCTTCCTCGTCACTACCCAATCGAGGTTAGGCTTGGCACTTACTGAGTACCGCTGTGGTGTACTCATGCCCTTCCTGCGCATGTTTTTCATGTGCAGATCCAGGTACTTCGACTCAGTCCTACCACCCCTGAGGCGAGGCGACTGTTATAGCGACTTTGAGGTATATCTGCCGCGTCCACAGATCGAGGAGTCTTTCAATTCCTGCTGTTTAGTATTAGCCCTTCTATATTTCAGTTCTTGTTAGACGTTCTGGAGTTAGAGCTGTAGTACTTCTTAGCTTGTGATTCATGGGTTTCCGGGTCTTGGATTTATGAATTGGTTTTTGAGAATTAAATATGGTGTATGTTGATCCACACATATTACCACTGTTTATTTTCCTTATTTCTGTTTTATGTTGTTTACTTCCGCAAATTTTGGTTTCTTTTCCGCAATTTAGGCTTACCTAGTTTTAGAGACTAGGTGCCGTCACGATCGTTCACGGTGGGCAAACCGGGGTCGTGACTAGTTGGTATTAGAGCTCTAGGTTCATAGGAGTCATGAATCACAAGTCAGTTTATTAGAGTCTCGCTGATCGGTATGGAGACGTCTGTACTTATCTACGGGAGGCTATGTAACTGTTAGGAAAATTCTATTTCGTTTAATTTCCTTGTCCTGTGAGATTTTGATATCACAATTCTAAACTTCTGTCTTCTATTCTCTCACAGATGGTGAGGACACGTGCTACTCGAGATGACTAGGCACCCGTGCCCCTTACTGGAGCCGTCAAAGGTCGGGGCCGGGGTAGAGGCCTAGGACGCGCTCGAGGTGCAGCCAGAGCACCCGCGCGAGCTGCCGCCGAGGTACCACCAGCAGTACCAGTCGAAGTCCGGACACCTGACACGTCGGCCACTACTACTCCAGCACTCTAGGAGACTTTGGCACAATTTATGAGCATGTACACCACTTTGGCTCAGGCAAGGTTGCTACCCCTTGCTGCAGCCACATCCCAGGCCGGGGGAGGAGTACAGACTCCAACCGCCCGCACTCCTGAGCAGCGAGTGCATGTTGAGCAGATCCCAGAGATTATTTCTGCCCCGCCTGCAGTACCAGTTCAGCCCGAGGATAGGGCAGCAGCTTCAGAGGATGAGCAGTGGAGACTTGAGAGGTTCAAGAAATATGATCCTCCGGTATTTAGTGGGTTAGCATCAGAGAATGCCTTGGGATTTCTGGAGGAGTGCTACCGTATTCTCCGTACTATGGGCATATCAGGATCGTTCGGGGTTTCCTTCACTACTTTCCAGCTTCGAGGAGCCGCCTATCAGTGGTGGCGTGCTTATGAGTTAGACAGTCCGGATGAGGCCGCTTCCCTGACTTGGGCTCAATTTTCAGATATATTCATGAGGGAGTATGTCCCAGAGTCTTAGGGACACCTGGCACATGGAGTTTGAGCATTTGCGCCAGGGTACTATCACTGTCTCGGAGTATGCTGTCCGTTACATTGACTTGGCTAGACATGCACCAGCTTTGGTGTCTACGGTTCGCGAGAAGGTTCACCGGTTCGTTAAGGGACTTATTCCCAGCATCAGATCTAGCATGGCTCATGAGTTAGAGATGGATATATCTTATCAGCAGGTGGTGGGCATTGCTAGGAGGATTGAGGAAGAGGTCTCGAGAGTCGGACCATTATTCTGGTGCCCGTGCCCCAGCTGCATGTCGTCATGGTTGGGGTCATATGGGTTGCCCCGTTCATTTAACTCTTCCAACAGCTAGTGGTATTCCAGCTCCACCTAGGCCTTAGGAGCCTTATTATGCACCTCCAGTCTCTAGTGCGCCTCCTGCGCGAGGTGCTCCAGTGGTCAGTCCAGCAGACCTGGCCTGAGCTTGTCGCAACTGCCACGTTCTCTTAGAGCTTGTTTTGAGTGTGGTGACACATGCCACATGGTGAGGGATTTCCCCAGACTTAGGAGGGGTGCACCTCCGCAGACTCCTCAGCCACAACAGGCCCCGCAAAGCTCTCAGGCTACGGTTCCAGCACCAGTTGCTACTCCACCGGCCTAGCCAGCCAGAGGTGGAGGTCGGGGAGGTAGAGGTCGCCCTCGAGGAGGAGGCCAGGACAGATATTATGCTCTTCCAGGCCGTACTGAGGTTGTTGCCTCCGATTCTGTCATCACAGGTACTATCTTGGTCTGTCACAAAGATGCATCGGTTCTATTCGATCCAGGCTCCACTTATTCTTATTTGTCCTCTTATTTTGCTCCGCATTTGGGTGTACCTCGGGATTCATTGTGTTCCCCAGTTTATGTTTCTACTCCTGTGGGGGATTCTATTGTTGTGGACCGTGTTTACCGGTCATGTTTGGTTATTTTTGGTGGTTTTGAGACCAGAGCGGACTTGTTATTGCTCAGCATGGTTGATTTTGATATTATTTTGGGCATGGACTGGTTGTCGCCCCATTATGCTATTCTTGATTGTCACGCCAAAACCGTGACACTAGCCATGCCAAGTGTACCACGTATTGAGTGGAGGGGTGCTTTAGGTCACACTCCCGGTAGAGTTACTTCTTTCCTTAAGGCTCAGCGTATGGTTGAGAAAGGCTGTGATGCGTACTTAGCTTATGTGAGGGATGCCAGTATGGATACTCCTTCTATTGATTCAGTCCCAGTAGTATGGGATTTCCCTGATGTGTTTCTAGCTGATTTTCTGGGCATGCCACCCGATAGAGACATTGATTTTGGCATTGATCTATTGTCGGGCACTCAGCCCATTTCTATCCCTTTGTACCGTATGGTTCCTCCTGAGTTGAAGGAGTTGAAGGAGCAATTGCAGGAATTACTTGATAAGGGTTTTATTCGGCCCAGTGTATCGCCTTGGGGTGCTCTTGTGTTATTTGTGAAGAAGAAGGATGGTTCTATGCACATGTGTATTGATTACCACCAGTTGAATAAGGTGACAGTGAAGAACCGCTATCATTTGCCTCGTATTGATGACCTGTTGGATCAGTTGCAGGGTGCTTGTGTGTTTTCTAAGATTGACTTGCGTTCAGGCTATCATCAGTTTAAGATTCGGGAGCCAGATATTCCAAAGACTACCTTTAGGACTCGGTATGGTCATTACGAGTTCCTTGTTATGTATTTTCGGCTGACTAATGCCCCAGCAGCCTTCATGCATCATTTTTATTGATGACATTCTGGTGTATTCCCGGTGTTGGGGAGATCATGAGCAGCACCTGAGGACAATGCTCTAGATCTTGAGAGAGAAAAAATTATATGCTAAGTTCTCAAAATGTGAGTTTTGGTTGGATTCCGTGGCATTATTGGGTCGTGTGGTCTCGAGAGAGCGTATTGAGGTGGATCCGAAGAAAGTTGAGGTCGTGGAGAGTTGGCCCAGACCATCCTCAGCTATAGAGATCCATAGTTTTCTTGGCTTGGCTGGTTATTACCGTTGATTTGTTCAGGGGTTTTCATCTATTGCAGGACCTATGACCAGACTGACCCACAAGGGTGCTTCGTTCTAGTGGGCGGAAGAGTGCGAGGAGAGCTTTCAGAAGCTCAAGACAGCCCTGACTATAGCCCAAGTTTTGATATTGCCTACCGGTTCGAGGTCTTATACTGTCTATTGTGCTGCCTCGAGAGTTGGCCTTAGAGCGGTATTGATGCAGGACGGTAGGGTGATTGCCTACGTGTTCAGACAGTTGAAGATACATGAGAAGAATTATCCTGTCCCTGATCTTGAGTTAGCTTCCATTGTTCATGCCTTGAAGATCTGGCGTCATTACTTGTACGACATGCCTTGTGAGATTTATATTGATCACCGGAGTTTGCAGCATCTGTTCAAGCAAAAGGACCTTAATTTGTGTCAGAGGAGATGGCTAGAGGTTCTGAAGGATTATGACATCACTATCTTGTATCACCCGGGCAAGGCCAATGTAGTGGCTGATGCTTTGAGCCGCCGGGCAGAGAGTTTGGGGAGTTTGGCTTATTTACCAGCAGCAGAGAGGCCTATGGCGATGGATGTTCAGGCCTTAACCAGCCAGTTTGTGAGATTGGACCTTTCGGAGCCCAGTCGGGTTCTAGCTTGTGTGGTCTCTCGGTCTTCCTTGTTTGATCGTATCCGGGAGTGTCAATTTGATGACCCTAATTTGCTTGTCCTCAAGGACAAAGTGTTGCTTGGCGATGCTCGAGATGTGACTATTGGTGATGACAGAGTATTGAGGATGCAGGGTCGAGTTTGTGTACCCAATGTTGATGGGCTTCGGGAGTTGATTCTAGAGGAGGCTCATAGTTCGCGGTATTCCATTCATCCGGGTGCCGCAAAGATGTATCAGGATTTGAGGCAACGCTACTGGTGGAGGCGGATGAAGAAGGATATAGTTGGGTTTGTAACTCGGTGCCTTAATTGTCAGCAGGTGAAGTATGAGCACTAGAGACCGGGTGGATTGCTTCAGCAGATAGAGATTCCAAAGTGGAAGTGGGAGCGGATCACCATGGGCTTCATATCTGGACTCCCACGGACTTTGAGGAAGTTCGATGCCATTTGGGTTATTGTGGATCGGCTGACTAAGTCTGCGCATTTCATCCCTGTGTGTACTACTTATTCCTCGGAGTGGTTGGCGGAGATTTATATCCGGGAGATTATCCGTCTGCATGGTATTCCTGTTTCCATCATTTCAGACAGAGGTACTCAGTTCACATCGTGTTTCAGGAGAGCCATACAGCAGGAGTTGGGTACTCGGGTGGAATTGAGCACAACATTTCACCCTCAGACGAACGGACAGTCCGAGCGCACTATTCAGATTCTTAAGGATATGCTCCGTGCGTGTGTGATTGAGTTTGGAGGTTCTTGGGATCAGTTCTTGCCATTGATGGAGTTTGCCTACAACAACAACTATTAGTCGAGCATTCAGATGGCACCGTATGCGGCCATTTATGGTAGGCGATGTAGATCTCCGGTGGGTTGGTTCGAGCCAGGTGAGGCTAGATTATTGGGCACAGACTTGGTCCAGGATGCTTTGGAGAGAGTCCAGGTGATTCAGGATAGACTCCGTACAGCCCAGTCCAGGCAGAAGAGTTACGCGGACCGGAAGGTTCGTGATGTTTCTTATATGGTTGGAGAGCGGATTATGCTTCGGGTTTCGCCTATGAAGGGCATTATGAGATTTGGGAAGAAGGTGAAGTTGAGTCCGAGGTTTATTGGCCCTTTTTGAGATATTGAGGCGTGTTGGGGAGGTTTCTTACAAGCTTGTCTTACCTCCCAGCTTGGCAGGAGTTCATCCGGTATTTCATGTTTCGATGCTCCAGAGGTATCACGGTGATCCGTCGCACGTGTTAGATTTCAACTCAGTCCAGTTGGAGAAGGATCTATCTTATGTTGAGGATCCAGTGGCAATATTGGACAGGCAGGTTAGGAAGTTGAGGTCAAAGAACATTGCATCAGTGAAGGTTCAGTGGCGGGGTCAGCCGGTCGAGGAGGCGACCTGGAGACCAAGCTAGATATACGCAGCCAGTACACTTATCTTTTCACTACTTTAGGTATGTCTTTGTGCTCGTTCGAGGACGAACGAATGTTTAAGTGTGGGAGGATGTAACGACCCGGCCGGTCGTTTTCGGAATTTATGCCCCGATCCCCTATTAACTGCTTTCCCCAAGTTTATTTCTGCTATTTTGATTCGCCGGGATGTTAGGTTTTGAGTTTCGGAGAGTTTTGGGACACTTAGTCCCTAAATGAGAGCTTAAGTATTGAAAAGTTGACTGCAGTCGGAACAGTGTGAAGATGGCATCGGAATGGAAATCTAATGGTTCCGTTAGCTCTATTAGGTGATTTTGGGTTTAGGAGCGTGATCAGATTGTATTTTGGAGGTTCGTAGCTAATTTATTCTTGAAATGCCGAAAGTCGAATTTTTGAAGTTTCCGGTCGGATAGTGAGCTTTTGATCTAAGGGTCGGAATGGAATTCCACAAGTTGGAGTAGCTCCATAGTGTTGAATGTGACGTGCTTGCAAAATTTCAGGTCATTCGGAGGAGATTTGGTAGACTTTTTGTTCGAAAGCATAAGTTAAGAGTTCTTGGAGATCTTATGCTTGAATCCTATGTTAAATTAGTTATTTGATGTTGTTGTGAGCGTTCCGAAGTTTTGAACAAGTTTGAACGATGTCATTCGATGTGTTGGTACAATTGGTTTGAAGTCCCCGGGACTCGGGTGAGTTCCGGGTAGGTTCCAGGATGGTTTTAGGCCAAAAATCATAGCTGTTGCAGGTCCAGAAGAGTTGCAGGCCTCGGAACCCACCAGAGTGGTCCGCACAAAATCTAGTGCGTCCGCGGTGGGGGTTGTGCAGCCGCACAACATGCAGTGCGGTCCGCGGTGAGGAAAAGTTCACTGGTCCTACTTCGGAAGCTTATATCTTTTGATCTACAAGGAATGTTGGGATGATTCAAAAACGAAAGTTGTAGCCCTTCGTGTTTAGTTTCCAGAGTGGTAGAGAAATTACAAGTTGGACATCAGTAGAGAAAGTTATGGCCAAAATACTAAAGCCTGTCACTGCAGTCAAAACCTGTGCGGACAGCAGTCGTTTTTGTGCGGACATCATTGGTTTTATGCGGTCCGCAGTCGTTTTTGTGCGGTCCGCAGTGGTGGAAATCCGGGGGTGCTCTATAAATACGAGGTTTTGGGTTTAATTTTATGTTTTTACCTAAAGAGCTCGGATTTTGGCGATTTTTCGAAGGTTTTTCAAGAAATTCAGCGGGGTGAGTGATTCTAACTCAGTTTTGGCTAGAGTACATGAATCTATCATTGAATTCATCATTTAATTCGTGATTTGGGATGAAATTTGGGAAGAAAACTTGTGAAATCATTCAAAAATGTAAAATGATAATTTGAAGGACCAAATTATATCGGAATTGGATAATTTATGTATGGTTAGACTAGTGCGGGTATGAGGATTCTGAAAATATAAATTTTACCCGATTTCGAGATGTGGGCCCGATGGGCATTTTTGTCATTTTACCTAATTTTGCGTCTTAGCTTATAATTTAATTATAGAATCAGTTATTTGAAGTGTTATTTACATAATAAATTTGAATTAAATAGATTTGGGCCATTTGGAGTCGGATACTCGTGGCAAAGGAGTGGTTTCGGGTTGACTTGCACTTGTTCGAGGTAAGTGGTTTATCTAACCTTGTGTGGGAGACCTTTTCCCGTTAGGATTGATATTGTGGTAATTGAAAGGCCTTGTACGTGAGGTGACGAGCGAGCACTTGTGCGAACTGTTGGAAATCCGGTTTTTCATTAAAAAAAATAGCCTTGAATTGTGTTCTTCTTTTTCTTACTTACACTGTTTGGAAACTAAACCTGTTGTAGCCTAGAGAAGCATGTCTACTTGACTAAATTGCTCTATTTTCATTAACCGCCTTAATTGTATTACGTGAACCATGCTAGGTTAGGATTACTTGCTTCACTTTGATATGAAATTGATTGGATTGAACTCTTGTTGTTGCTGTTTATGTACTTTGGGACTACGGGACGGTATCCCGGGAGATCCCCCCGCACTTTTACTTTGGGACTACGAAATCGCATTTCAGGAGATCCCCCTGCACATTTATGAGTTGGACTACGAGACTGCACCCGGGAGATCCACCGGATATGATATTTATATTTGGGGACTACAGGACGATATCCTGGGAGATCCCTGGTTGTTATCTTGGAGCTGAGTTGTGTTCTCTTACTGTGTTTTGCTTGCCTCTGTGATAGTTGATGCTGTTCTTTATATCTTGTGTTACTTATTTACATTGCTTATTTCACACTGTTAAACCTTATATCTTATTTAACCTCAGTAGGGCCCTGACTTTCCTCGTCACTACCCAACCGAGGTTAGGCTTGGCACTTACTGAGTACCGCTGTGGTGTACTCATGCCCTTCCTGCGCATGTTTTTTCATGTGCAGATCCACGTACTTCAACTCAGTCTTACCACCCCTGAGGCGAGGCGACTCCTATAACGACTTCGAGGTATATCTGCCACGTCCGCAAATCGAGGAGTCTCTTTCTATTCTTGCTGTTTAGTATTAGCCCTTCTATATTTCAGTTCTTGTTAGACATTCTGGAGTTAGAGCTATGTAGTGCTTCTTAGCTTGTGATTCATGGGTTTCCGGGTCTTGGATTTATGTATTGGTTTTTGAGAATTAAATATGGTGTATGCCGAGCGGCACATATTACCACTGTTTATTTTCCTTATTTACGTTTAAGGTGTTTACTTCCGCATATTTTGGTTTCTTTTCTGCAATTTAGGCTTACCTAGTTGTAGAGACTAGGTGCCGTCACGATGGTTCACGGAGGGCGAACCGGGTTCGTGACAACTAACAATGGTTGCCTTGTTAAAAACCTCGCTGGAAAAACCTATTTGGGACAAAAACCGGCCGAAAGGAAAAAGAGTGCAACGCGTGCTTTAAGATCCAAAGCTTCATGTCGATCCTTGTTGATAGCCTGCAAGTGTTAGTCAAAAAAATAGAAAGAATTTGAATGGGGTCGTACCTTTATTCAGCTTTTAGATATTTAACGTGATCTTTCTCAGCATCAAGCCCCCGTGAATTTTGACCTCGATCATTTCTCCTCTCATTTTGTGCGAAGCTTCGCCCAGACCCGCTGCTTCTACGGTCTCCATTGTACGGTTGATATCAATCTCTATTCGACCTTGGCGCTCGATCGATGTCCCTTTTGATCCAATCCATGGGCCTGTAAGGATAAACGGACCCGGAAGGGGTCCCTTGTTGATCATCCTCGACCCTGATCTTTGACTGATATCGATTATGTACGTCGGCCCAAGTGACAGCTGGGTACTCGATCAAACTTTGCTTCAATTGCTTTGAAGATTTGGAACTCCGTTCATTGAGACCTTGAGTGAAGGCTTGGACAACCCAATCGTCAGTGAATGGTGGCAGATTCATCCGTTCCATTTGAAATCGAGATACGAATTCCCTAAGCATCTCGTTGTCTTTTTGTCTTACCTTGAATAGGTTCGACTTTCTAGTTGCAACCTTAATGGCTCCAGCGTGCGCCTTTACAAAGGACCTGTAAGCATAACAAATGAATCAATAGAATTAGGTGGTAAATTATGGTACCGTACCATGGTACCCTTTGATAGAGTTGCTCTGAATTTCTTTAGAAACACGGATTCAATCTCGTATCTTCCAAGTTATTTCCCTTTATGGCGCACGTATAAAAATAACATGCTCATTAGGGTCAGTGGTCCCATTTTATTTGGGAATTTCTGGCATGCGGAATTTCTTCGGGATGGGCTTCGGAGCCACACTAGGGGGAAGGGTCTTTGCAAGAACTTTTTAGAATCTAGTCGTTCCAATATCGGTGGTGCCCCCGGAATTTGATCAACTCGCGAGTTGTACGTTTGTTTTCCTCAATCTTTGTCTCCCCCATTTCGATACGTTTTGTGAGTTTTTCGAGCATCTTCGTAATGGCAGGGTCATTCTCCGATTCGTTCTCAATTGGCCTCTCCGGAATTGGTCCGACATTGTGAACAACTTCTAGTTAGGGTTCGGGCTCGATCCTCCTTGGTGCTTGATTCTGATTTTGGAGTTGTGCTATTGCAGCTTGTTGAGTCTGCAACATTTCAAATAGCATTTGAAGGATAATTCCACCTTCTTCTTCGCTCTGTGGGTTGTGATCGGCTGTTCGAGCATCTCTGCGGATGCTATTTTCTGGATCGACGGTCAAATTCCCGTTAATGGCAAAATGGGAGCTGACGTCGATTGGGTCCATGGCCGAAACTCCGTCCGGGTTGACTGGGGGTACTCCGTTTCCTGGGGCGGCTACATTTTCGTTCTCGCTATCACACCCCTTTTCTACCCCCAAAAGAATATGTGTTATGGGTTGTGTGGGTTAAAGTGATGGAAGGCATGCAATTAGGGATGGAGATATACGGAAGGTACCACTGGTCAATGACACAGGCTCCTTATCTTGCACCATACCATCAACCTCCTCTTCCAACACCATATTGGGACCCCCTTCATCTTCACCCACACATTCTTCAAATGCCCTTTTATCCAACCCCCAATACTGCCACTCCATGGATCCAACCATACTGGGATCCTCCACCACCTATAACCCCAGTTTTATCACCCACCCAATCACCACCACACAGTACCAATCTAGTAGAACAAGACCTAAACTTTCAAGCGTAACTAGATGCAACAGTCATTTACAACAGAGAAACACGTTCAATTCATGCATGACTCGATTGAATAAGGGTCTTTGTCCAGAAGGAGGAGTACGGAAGAAAGATATACATATGGTGTCCTCCGAATCTCCTAACAACATCATTTCGTCTAAGGCCAACTACAAATCCAGAAGTGGGTAATTATGCAATGCTTCTACTACCCACATTTATTCTTCGACTAGGACAGACAAGTACTCACAGGAGTCAAAGGAACAGTCAATTGCTTGAACCAACTGACAATCATATGAATTTTATTATCTGGAATTGCAGGGGTGTTCAGTTAGATGATTTTAGAAGAAATTTTCAATCATTACTGGATTACAATAGACCATCTTTGGTGGTACTTCTTGAAACTCACAGTCAAAACCACCAAACCGTCAAGGAGGATTTTAATTTCACAGGCATGATCGAGGTTGCTGCTATTGGCAAGTCTGGAGGAATTGCTATCTTATGCTTGTCATATGTGTTGCATGTGGAACCAGTGGCCACCACAACTCAGAAAATACATTGCCATGTTCAGGTACTTCCTTATCCTTTTAAATTTTTGTTTACTGCCATATATGCAAGTACTAATTTAGAAAATAGACAATCTTTATGGCATAATTTAATGTGCGTGTATGATAGCTATAAGGGCCCTTAGTTAATTGGTGGTGACTTTAATGAGATTCTAGAGGCAGATGATAAGTTTGGTGGTTTATCAATTAATAATTCCAGATCAAACAAATTTTTTGACTGTATCAATTATTGTCATTTCATGATTTAGGCTACAAAGGTAGTCGTTATACCTGGATGAATGGTAGACATAATAGTAGTAATATACTTGAACGTATTGCTCGTATTATGGCTAATTATGATAGGCTTAAACAATACCCTAATGCTCTAGTTACACATCTTCCCCATATCCATTCAGATCACTGTCCTGTAAATTTAGAACTACAACACTGCCCTTTACCTCGCAAAAAAATATTTAGATTTGAAACTATATGGACTTCACACCCTACTTTTCCCTCTTTAATTAACCAAGTATGGTTAGACAATTTACACTTGATACCTGCTATTACTCAATTCACTACTACAGTGCAAGAATGGAATAAATCCACTTTTTGTAATATTTTTCAACGTAAAAAAAATCATGGCTCGGTTAAGTGGTATTCAATCCTCTATCAGTTATCCAACAAGCATTTTCTTACATAATCTAGAACATACATTAACCATGGAATTTAATATCCTAAAGCTTGAAGAAATTTTTTGGAAACTAAAGTCACGTATTGACTGGTTAAATGATGGTGACGCAAATATAAAATTCTTTCACCTTAGTACTCTTAATCGTAGGAGACATAACCGTACTACTGCAATTCAAGATCAATGGAGAAATTGGATAACTGAACTTATTTGCATCAAGGATCATATTACACAGTACTATCAATATCTATTTACAACTCACAAAATCACTTTCTTCTAAAAATAATACTTTAAAGCCTTTCAATATTTTTACATCAAATGACCAATCTCGTTTAACAACTCCTTTGCAAGATTGAGAAATAATAAATGCTATTCAATCTTTTAAACCTTTCAAAGCACGAGGACCAGATGGACTTCATCCTTTATTTTATCAAAATATTGGAATATAATTAGTAACTAAGTAAAATTTTATTGTCATAAAGTCTTCAATGAACATCAGATTGACCCTTCTATTAATAGCACTTTCATTTGCTTAATACCCAAAATAAGAATGCATCCACTATTTTCCAGTATCGGCCAATCAGTCTTTGTAATACAAAATATAAGATTATTAAAAAAATAATTGTTAATAGACAAAAACCTCTTCTGGAACATATAATTCATCCAACTCAATCTAGCTTCCAAAAAAACAGGAGGGCAGTGGACAATGCTATTATAATGCAAGAAATTATTACCAAATTCCAAAAAATGAAAGGCAATAATGTAAACATGCTTTTAAAATTGGATCTGGAAAAAGCGTTTGATAAATTAGAGTGGTCGTTTATACATTATACTCTAAGCTCTCTTAATTTCCCACCCTCTTTTACAAACCTGATTATGTCATGTATTACAACTAGTACTATTTCAATTTTGATTAATGGTAATCCTACAAACTACTTTACACCCACCCGAGGTATTAGACATGGAGACCCATTGTCACCTTATTTATTTATCCTATGCTTAGAAATGCTTTCAAGAAAAATAAATACATCAGTTGATTATCATGCTTGGATACCAGTTTCAATAGGTAACCAAGGACCTCAGCTGTCCCACTTATTTTTTGCTGATGATATTATTCTTACATCAAAAATTACAGATAAATCTTTTCAAGCTATTGTCAATACTATTACTCATTTCACTTATCATTCAGGCCAAACTAACAATTTTGATAAATCAAAAATAGTTTTCTCCAAAAATTGCTCACCTAATATAATAACTACTATACTACAAATCTTCCATATGAATGACGGAAAAACATTTGGGAAATACTTAGGATTCACAAGTTTTATTAATAAGCCTTCTAAAATAGATTACCAATTCCTAATAGAAAATTTTAAAAATAAATTAGCAGGATGGAAAACAAAATTTTTAACAAAAGAAGGAAGGACTACTTTAATTTGTTCAACTCTAAATACACTTCCAAACCATATTATGCAGTATATTAAAATACCTTCTTATATACTTACTTAACTCAATCGTTACCAACGTAATTTTCTATGGGGCATAACTCCTAATAAGAAAAAAATTACATTTAATCAAGTGGGCTACCATCACACAGCCTCTTGATAAAGGAGGGTAATACAGAATCTAGCTTTAACAATTCCAGCTTTGCATGCAAGTCTTGCATGGAGACTATTTCAAAATCCTAATCAACTATGGGCACAAGTTTTATTACATGCTTACTTACGACCATCTCGACTGAGCAAAAACCGAATCTCAACAACTTGGCGTAATATTATGAGAGGATGGTCCCACTGCAAATTAGGGTTTAAATGGAATATAACAATAGAAAAACATGTAAAATTCTTGATAGATCCTTGGATTAGCAAGAATTATTTATTTTGTAACTGCATATGTGGACCACGTCCAAAACATGAGGAAAATTAAACTGTTTCAAATTACTATTACAGCCATACTTGGCATTTCAATCTGTTACCCTTCAATTTACCAACTCATTTACACACTCTTATTAATGACATTTATATGCCTCTTCAACCTTCGACATATGACAAAATGTACTGGGTCTCACACAAAATGGCATGTTTTCGTTTAAATTAATGTACAATTCTTTTACAAATAGCATAAATTCTATAACCCCTACTCCAACAGATAGCTACAGCTGGATTTGGAAACTACATATTCCTCCAAAGATATCATATTTCATATGGTTAATTTGCCATGATAGGCTTCCAACAGCTGCTTATCTCAACAGATTAGGTCTCCTTAATTCTACTATCTGTTCTCAGTGTCATATGGCCCCTGAAACATTACAACATATATTTCTAGAATATCCACATGCTAGACACCTCTGGACTACGCTCAAAATATTCACAGTCAATGCCAATTCTCTACAATGCCATAATACTACTCTAAAATGCTTTTACCTTTTCAAACATCAAAAATTACTATTTACCCAACATAATATTCCAAATACCACTCTTATATCATATGCTTTATGGCAACTATGGCTTATACGTAATAAAAATACTATGGATCATAAAAAATATTGCTTAAATATCTCTTCCATCTTTACAAAGGCTATCGAATTTTATTACCTTACTAATCACAGATCAAAGAATTCTTCTTCAATACCGTTATATATAAAATGGCACCCCCCAAATAAACATACTTATAAGATTAACATAGATGGATCTTGCTCACTTAACGAAACCAAGAATGGTATAGGAGGCCTTTTTCGTAATCAACAAGGACATTGGATCATAGGTTTTGCAGGAACATCGATACCTGGGACAACTATTCAAACTGAACTTCTAGCCTTACTCAAGGGATTGACAATTGTTGTCCAAAAGAACCTCAAACCACTCATCATTGAAATAGATGCACATGCCATACTCGGTATGTTAAACTCCACTACAATGCAATACACTAATATTATTTATGACTGCAGGTTATTACAACTACAGCTGGATAGCCCGCCTCTCCAAAGTATCTACAGAGAGCAAAATAGTGTTGCAGATAGTCTAGCTAACTATGGAGCCATGCATGCAAAGGCAAACTGTCTACTGTTTGGAAGTCCACAACCTTTTGTGTCATCCTTGTTCCCAATAAGATCAACATGGGCTGCTACGAAGAAGGATGATTAAAACTAAGTCTAGTTGATGTAATAATAATAGTTTAACTAGTAATGTAGTTAGTACTTCTAATAGTATTTTGGCTACTTCTACTTTTGATACTGTTAATGCTTCCTGTACAGGGGCCTTAGGTACTACTTCTAGTATTGTAAATCTGCAGCCTTTAATGCATCTCCTTAACTGCTCTACTGTAAGAGCTATATATATATATATATATATATATATATATATATATATATATATATCCATCTTTTAAACAAAAAAAAAGGGGGGATGGAGGAGGCAGCAAAATGGTGTGAGAAAACAACTTTTTTTTTTTGAATTTGGTTATATAATGCCAAATTTTTGGGATAATTTTTGCAAAACCTAATATAAGGCTATAAATTTGCCAATCTCTTATGTGTTGTCATCTAGTGTCATTTTCTCTTTCTATACCTCAGCTTCACCAAAGTCCTTCTCCTTTTTTCTCTTTATTTTTTGCATGTATTTTTTTTATTTTATTTTGTTGTTATTTTTTTCACTTTGTTTTTTTCTTTCTAAAAAAATTATGCACTCTTATTTTTTTTCCTATGTTATTTTATTTTTTTTATTTTTTTGTAGTTATTTTCCCTTTTTATTTTTTATTCTTTGTAGCAGTAAATCACTCAATCTTTTTTACTTTATATTTATCTTAATTTTTTTAATTGTCTGATGTATTTTTCAATTTGTTTCTTAATTATATTACCACTAAAATCTCCGCGTCAAAATAGTTTTTCATTTTCCCCTTTTTAAATTATTTTTATCTTAAAATTTTTGTTATTTTTTCGTAAAATTTATTCTCCAAAAACTGTTATCACTTTCTTTTACTTATATTTTTATTTATTTTTTAAAATAAATAATCGTGTCTTAAATTATATTGGGATACTTTCTACACAATCACTAACCGATTATGATTATGGAGAATTACCATGTTGCTTTTTTTGTTTTTATTCATTTATTTTCTTGTGGTTTTCTAAGAACTTTAAGTTTTTTGAAGTAAAAAATTTATCACTCTTTCTAATTAAATCGATAATCCTAAAATTTTGTACACTATGCTTATAGTGGTATACCAATGTTTGGTATACCAAGAATACCTTCAACAGTTATTATTGTATACAAATATGTGGCATACCAAGAATATTGAGAATGCCATCATTCA
>NW_017671544.1:264213-280682 GCF_001879085.1 Nicotiana attenuata
TACTACCCTTTATTTCTTGTATTTTTTGTAGACCTCTCGTAGCTGCAATCCAAGTTTCTTGATTTTCATGCGTTGTCCGTGTCGCTTTTCGAAAAAGTTTTTACATAAAATTTTGAAGAAAAAAATAATTTTTGACTTAAAATAATGTTTGGGCTGACCACGGTCAATATTTTTGGTAAATGACATCGGATTGGTATTTTGATGATTTTGGTAGGTTCGTGTAATATTTTTGGACTTGTACGAATGTTTGGTTGGGTCCAGGGTGATCCGAGTGCGTTTCAGCGTATTATGTGGAAGATTGTGAAAAATGAGTTTTCAAATTGAAATCTTTAGTTTTGACAATAGATGCTTGTTAATTAATGTTATTTTGTTGATTTTAGTTAGCGAGCCAGTTTCATAATGTTATTACACTCGTGTGCATATTTGATTTTTTGCCCGGATGGCTCGCGTGAGTTTCAGATGAGCTTTGGTTGAAATTGAAATCGCGGTGTGGTGCTATTGTTGGTGTGAACTACATGTCTCATATTTGAAAAGACGTGTTTGCAAATGCGAATCTTGGTTTTGAAAAGTTGAGTTCGCAATTGCGATAAGGGGTTGGGTAGGGCAGTGTTCGCGTTTGCGAAGAAATGTTCGCGATTGGGGCTATCGAGGATTGCTTTTGCGTGGCTTGGTCGCTTTTGCGACTGGGCACTAGACATAGGCAGGTTCACAAATGAGCTTTGACCGCATTTGCGATGGATGGGGACCTCACAAATGCGATGTTTTTGTCGCATTAAGACTTATGAAGGCAAGGGGCACTATTCAACATTTGCGACCAATATTTCGCATTTGCGATGATTGTTATTTAGAACATGAGTGTCATACCTGCAGCTGGGTAAAATCGGGTGAAAATCGAGACTTAGCTCATTTTACACCAATTTTCAATCCTAAGTTCTCTAGAGGCGATTTTTGAAGAATATTTTCTTCCCAAATTCATCGATAAGCATATCTAACTACTTTTCATGAACTTTTAACAGCAAATCTAAGAATTTCATGATAGAAATAAGGGGTTTTGAATAGAATTTAGTAATTTTGGAAATTGATATTTATTCCTCAAATTGAGGTTGGATTTCGAAATAAATCACATATCCGGGCTCGAGAGTCAATTGGTAGTCGGGATTTTGTCTGGATCTCGAATTTTTACCAAGCGAGCTTGGGGTTAACTTTTATCGACCTTTTCAATTTCAATAAGGATTGAACCCTTTTTACCCATGGGAAGTTTCAAAAGCTTATTTTGGATTGTTTGAATTATATTTGACTAGATTTGGTTGGTTTGAAGGCTTGTTCTAAAGGAAAAGGCGTGATTGATTGCTGACTTGATTTCGAAAAGAGGTAAGTATCATGTTTAACTTTAACTTGAGAGAATTATGACTTAGTTGGTCTCTTTGATACATGAACTATGTGTGAGAATGACGTATATGCAAGGTGACAAGCGCATATGCGTTGTGATGGATTCACACATGTGGGTTGGGCTATTTAACCTTTGATGACTATATGTCACGCCCTGGAATTCCCACCATCGAGACTATGATGACACCTAATATTTCACTTACTAGGAAAGACAACGTTAGATGTAATTATTAATCAATTTAGACAAGTTTCAAATAAGACGTCAAGAAAGGAAAACTAAATAGTCTGAAACAAGGTAAATAACTAATAAGTGCCGAAATCCAAATACAAATCCCAGAACTAGTGTCGCAAATACATGAGCGTCTAAGATACTACAAAAAATGGTAAGAAATAAACATAAATGTCTGAATCAAATGAATAGCTAAAAGAAGTAGAAGGGGACTTCAAAGCTGCGGACGCTGTGCAATTATACCTCAAGTCTCATCTAGGTAGCTTGATCTGAGCAAGTCTACGGTACGCCGCCAGGACCAACTCCGGTATCTGCACAAGACGTGCAGAGTGTAGTATGACTAAAACAACCCCATATACCTTGTAAGTTTTGAGCCTAACCTTGACGAAGTAATGATGAGGCCAAGGCCGATCGCTTACATTAACCTGTACGCAATAATAATAATAATAATAATAATAATAATAATAATAATAATAATAATAGAAAAAATAGGAATAGAAGTAAAGCAAGTAATTCATATCAATGAACTCAGAATCAACTAGAAGAGAGTCACGAATAACCAGTCATGTAACTCATCTCAACAACCGAGGCCAATCCAATAGTCACAACAATTATTAATTTTATCAATATGTTGCAGCATGCAACCTGATCCCACAATATCAACTTTACACTATTCGTCGCGACGCGCAATATGATCTCACCATATAACCGTTTTTTAATATCATAGTCCATCCTTATTTTGACATTTTAATTCATTAGCTTTCAACTTCCGTTACGGCATGCAACAGTCACGACCCTATTTTCCCTCCGTTCGGGCATCGTGATGACACCTAGTCTTAGGGACTAGGTAAGCCTAACTCATACTATAATACCACAATAATAAATGAAACTTAACAGTCTTGAAGAAGAAATCTCTACAAAATTTATAATTCTCAAAACCCGATAGTACAAGTCATAAGCTCTACATAGTTTCGCTACGACTTCTAAACACAACCGTATGGAAATAAGTACAATAATGTGAATATAAAATAGGAAGGTGACTTCGAACCCTGCGAATGCAGCAACAAGGATACCTTGAGTCTCTTCGATAAGAATCCGCACAACTACTATCGAACATTACATGGATCTGCACAAAAAATTGTGAAGAAGTGTAGTATGAGCACACAACAGCGGTGCCCAGTAAGTATCAAGACTAACCTCGGTGGAGTAGTGACGAGAAACAGTCAAGACGCCCACTACTCTAATACACAGAACAAGTATAAGTATAGAAACAACCGAACATGATATCTATATAAAGACTACGCGATATTGCTAACAACACAGTAACTACAATAAGGAAAGAAAACAGCAAGTAACATCAGAATATTATAATAAAGCACATAAAAGTGAACGAAAATACAACCGAAATCCGAAATTATAAATACAATAAGGACAAATCATAACTCAGCAACTATAGTAGTTTTGATATTAGGTCATGGCCAACAACTTCAATAAATTAGTCAAATCATTCAGTTGATAAAAAACATTTCGAAATGTACTTCCTTAAAGTAAATATTTGTTTTCCAAAAATAGTTCTCTAAAAAAGAGTAACTTTCGAATATAACCCTTTCAAATAAATATCCTTCGAATATAAGTCACCCTATGGCACCTCATCTCATTATCATACAAAGTGTCCTAACGTAGTTCATACCAACTTGTAAGTATAAGGAACAGAACGGAAAGCACATATAGTGTTTACACAGGGATAGGATCAATGAAAAAAACATCTCAAAACACAGTGATATTAACAGGGGATCTCACAAGATACTGTCCCGTAGTTCCAAACGTAAATGTACAGAGGATCTCCTGGGATACTGTCCCGTAGTCCAAATCATAAATGTGCAGGGGGATATCCAGGAATACCGTTCCGTAGTCCCAAATTAAATATCCCGTATAGGGGGATCTCCCGGGATACCGTCCCGTAGTCCCAAACATAAATATGCAGGCGGATCTCCTAGAATACCGTTCCGTAGTCCTAAATTAAACATACAGGGGAATCTCCCGGAATACCATTCCGTAGTCCCAAAGTGAATATGCAGCGCAACCAACATTAACAACAGTTACAAAACAATAGAAAACTCGTACATCACCACAATACGTATAACAACAATAATGAAAAAAATACAAGGTACGACAAGTAAATAAACTCAAGAGCTTTAAATTACAAAGAAAAGGTAGAGCCAACTCACAAGGAATAACCACAGAAAAGAATGCTGGCATAATGGGAACAATTCAACAAAGGGAAAACTAACATGTAGCAACAATCCCACAATATACAAGTCAATAACAGGGAATTCAACACGAGTCCAGTAGTCCCAAATAGAGGCAATTCAACAAAGATATAGGTTATCTAAACTCCTTTTAAGGTTGGAAAATTACGTGGACATTCGACAATTCAATTAAGGAAAGATGATCTTAGCTTCACTTAAGGCTAAACAATTTCAGGAGGGATAATAATAATTCTCAAATAAGACAAGCATCTATGAAAGGATGGCATGACAATATGATAGGCGAAATTCTTCAGTTAAATCAAATAGGAGTCAATTAGGCAATCAGAGTGAATCATGAAGCAATTAATTCCAATTAAGCATGAAGAGGAGAAACTAGTAAATAGGAAACTCATTCATATCAGGAATAACTTCTTACACAGTGAATATAAGCAGCTAAGAACCCTAAAAGGCCAATTTCTCACAAATAAGTCAGAGTACGCACTCGTCACCTCGCATACACGAACTACAATCAACATAGAAGACTCAAATCATAAGGGGAAGTCCACCACACAGGGTTAGGCAAGATACTTACCTCAAGGACGACAAATCAATACTCTAAAATGCACTTCTGGGGTGAAAAGACCTCCGAACGGCTCAAATCTAACCAAAATAACTTCAAGGAACAAATAAAACACACAAGAAACTATTGGGGATCATAAAGTCTCAATCTTTAACAAAATCCAAAAATTGGTCCAAATGATGACCCCCGGGTCCGCACCTCGGAACCTGACAAATTTTACAAAAATTGAGTACCCGTTCCGATACGAGTTAAACCATACAAAATTTATCTAATTCCGATACCATTTGGTCCCTCAAATCATGATTTTTCATTTTGAAAACTTTCTTCAAAAGCCAACATTTTTCTCAACTCAAAACACAAATTAAACGATGAAAATGAAGATAAAATCATGGAATATTTTAGATTATTGGTGAAGAACACTTCCCTAATCGATTTTCTTGAAAACCGCCAAAAGAAGCTCCCTATCCGACGTTTAAAACTCAATATATGAAGAAATGGCCAAACCCTTGACTTATATGGTTCTGCCAGGACTTCCGCATATGCGGTCATGAGACCGCATCTGCAGGACTGCATTTGCGAGAGAGACTCCGCATTTGTAAACTCAGCTGACCAGGACAGGGACCACATTTGTGGATATACAGCCGTATCAGCGATACCGCAAAAGCGAAAGGGGAGGCGCAGGTGCGATAGCTGGACCGCAGAAGCGGCCTACGCACCTGCGTGCCAGCCTTCATAGAAGCTCCCAAGCCCCCAAGCCATCATGTCTGCAGAAGCGGCCAGGATTACGCAGAAGTTGAGCCGTACCTGCGCTCCAATGTCGTAGGTGCGAAAACATCAGAAATAAGACATGCTCAAAACCATGCAAAACATTCGAAACACGTCCGAATCAAACCCGTGGCCCCCGGGACCCCAGATAAGCACACAAACAAGTTCTATAACCTAAAACGGACTCGCTCGAGGTCTCAAATCATATCAAACAACACTGGAAATGCAAATCGCGCCATGAATTGAACTATGAATTTCCAATCTTCCAACATTGAAAACTCGTGCCGGATCCAATCAAACCAACCTGGAATGAAGCCAAATTTTGCAGACAAGTCCCAAATGATAAGACGGTGCTGTTGCAACACTCTGAATCGCATTCCGACCCCGATAACACAAAAGTCAACTATGGGTCAAACTTTTCCATTTTCCAAACTTCAACATTTCCAACTTTCGCCGATTTGCCTCAAATTACTCTACGGACATCCAAATCCAATTCCGGATGCGCGCCTAAGTCCAAACTCGCCATACAAAGCTGTTAAGATCATCCAAACCCCATTCCAGACCCGTTTACTCGAAAGTCCAATTCTAGTCAAATTCTCACTGTTTAAGCTTCCAAAACTAGATTCCTTCTCCCAATTCAACTCCGAATCATCCGTTAACTGAATTCAACCATGCACATAAGTTGATACTCACATTATGAAGCTGTTCAAGACCTTATGCCACCAAACGAAGCTTAAATTCTCAAAACGACCGGCCGGGTCGTTACAACAACCCGTTCCCCAAACAATGTCAATTAACAATAGTAAGTCAATAACCAAAATTACAATAAATCATACATCAAGAGAAAAAATGTACGAGCATGGAGAATAACATGATAATCAAAGAGACTCGAACTACTCCGATGTCTCAACTTTACCAACTATACAGTATCTACTTTTAACAATTCATACAAGTGAAACTACATCAATGAAGGCAACAATTAATACAAAACTATAAGGCAACAAGGCATAACACAATTAAGATATATGAGGGAAACAAATAAAGACAAGTGGTAAATAAGTATGGAATCAGGGAGGGGATGAACAATTTAATACAAGAAATGCTAAATGGCAAGTAGAAATTATGGAATGGAAGACAAATAAGTATGTAGCAACTAAGGCATAAAATAAGATATACTAAGAAACAATGAAGATAGGAAAAACAGTACTGTAATGTTAAGTCATGGAATAAAGTAATTAATGAAATACAGGAATGTATGGAAACAAGTAATTTGACTGCGTATATACACTCGTCATATTGCATATACGTCGCTACACAAATTCATATAGCACATAGCTCAATGGTTCCTAATTCCCTCAAATCAAGGTTAAACCCAACACTTACCTCACTCTGCAATCAATTCAAGGTTCAACCACGACATTGCCTTTCTAACAAGTCTCCAAACCAACAAAATCTAGCAAATTATTACCAAATGATTCAAAATAAGCCTTAGAAACTACCCACAAATAAAAGAGGTTCAATTTAGATTATTATTGTAAAATTAATCTTTGGGCCCGCCAGGTCAGAACCTGAGAGTCAGACAACAACCGGATCACCCATTCACCCCCAATCCAGGGTATGTAATTTATTTCTAAATTTGACCTCAATTCGGCGTCAAATTACCAAATTTGCAATAATCCCTAATTCTACCCAAATCCCTAATTTCTACCATGAAAATCCTAGATTTGATGTTGAAATCTTATGAATGTAATGGGTAATTGGAAAGAAGTAGATCAAAGTCATTTACCAATGTATTTAGGAAGAAAATCTCTTGGAAAAATTGCCTCTGGGATCTTTAGGGGTGAGAGTTTGAAAGAAATGAGCTAAACTCCATTTCCCCCTCTTATGTCCAGGTGCAGATGTCTCAATTGAGTCCTAGGGTTCGTAATTGCGGACCCTGCAAATGCGAGAAAACCATCGCAATTGTGAAGGACTCCCATTTATGCTTTCATCGCATTTGCGATGAATTGTTCGCAAATGCAAACTTGGACATGTCGCAAAAGCAACCCACTGATCGCAATTGCGACCAACTCCAAGGCCAGGCCATCATCACAAATGTGATGGGGAGTTCGCAAATATGAACTCTTCAGGCCATTATTCTCCTCACATATGCAAGCATGAAGCTCGCAAATGCGAGAACTGAGTACCAACAAAAACTCTGATCTCCTGAACTCTCCGAAACGCGTCCGAATCTCACTCGAGCCCTCGTCCGTAACTCACCCTAGCCCTCGGAGTTCCAAAACAAACATGCACACAGGTGTAATAACATCATACGAACTCGCTTAAACAATCAAAACACCAAAATAACGCCTAGAACTCTGAATCGAACACCAAAACAAATAAAATTTTCAAAGAAACTTATGAACTTTTGTTTTTCAACCAGACGTCCGAATCACGTCAAATCAATTCCGTTTCGCACCAAATTTTATAGATAAGTCATAAATACAGAAATAAACTTATACCAAGTTCTGGAACCGTAATCCAAACCCGGTAGCAACAAAGTCAACCTATGGTCAAACTTATGAATTATTTAAACCTTTAAACTTCTAATTTTCAACAAATTATGTTAAATCAAGTTAGGGACTTTCGAATTCGATTTCGTACATACGCCCAAATCCCAAATCAAGATACGGAACCTTCAAGACCATCAAAACACTAATCCAGGTCTGTTTTCCAAAACGTCGACCGAAGTCCACTTAAATGAGTTTTAAGGCACAATTTCACATTTTCATCAATTTTCCTCATAAAATTTCCGAAAAAGTTATGGGCGGTGCATGCAAGTCAGTTAATCACATTCTCCACATCTAAATCAAACGTTCATCCTCGAAAAGACATAGAAAGGTACCTAGGTTGGTGGAAAGGTGTGGATATCCACTCCATATTCGACTCGGATTCCCACGTAGCTGCCTCGATCGGGTGACCTCTCTACTACACTCGAACTGAAGGATAACTCTTAGACCTCAACTACTGAACCTGCCGAGCTAGAATTGCCATTAGCTCCTCCTCATAAGTCAAATCCTTGTTCAATTGGACTGAGTTGAAATCTAACACATGGGACGGATTACCGTGATACTCCTGGAGCATAGATACATGGAACATCGAATAGACTGCTGATAAACTAGGTGGCAATGTGAGTCTGTAGGCCACCACACTTACTCTCTCAATAATCTCTAAAAGTGCGATATACTAGGGCTCAACTTGCCCTTATTTCCGAACCTCATCACATCCTTCATGGGTGAAACCCGGAGCAATACCCTCTTACGCTCGGCATACCTCTTCTACCTAGATCGAGGTGTGCGAATTTGATCCTGAATTATATTGACCTTATCCAAGGCATCCTAAACCAAATCAGTACCCAACAATTGAGCCTCTCCCGGCTCAGATTAACCAGCTGGCGAACATCACCGCCTCCTGTACAATGCCTCATAGGGAGCCATCAGAATACTAAACTGGTAGCTATTATTGTAGGCAAACACCGCAAGCAGAAAAAACTGATCCTAACAACCCTCAAAATCCATAACACAAGCGAGAAACATGTCCTCCTATATCTGAATAGTGCGCTTGGACTGTCTGTCAGTCTGGGGATAAAATGATGTACTCAACTTAACCCGTGTGCCTAAATCATGTTGTACGACCCTCCATACATATGAGATGCATCACAATACATCGTGTAGGATCCTGAACCTGTGGGCAACACCAAAGCTGACGCAATAGTCAAAGAAGTCTTGAGCTTCTGAAAGCTCAGCACACACTCATCCGACTATCTAAATTGGTCACCCTTCTGGGTCAATCTGGTCAATAGGGCTGATATAGATTAAAATCCCTCAACAAACAGGCGATAATAACCCACCGAACCTAGGATTATCCGAATCGTTGTAGCTGAAGTAGGTCTAGACCAGTTCTGAACTGCCTCAATCTTCTTAAGATCCACCTTTGTGCCCTCTACCAGTACAATATGCCCTGAAAAGACGACTGAGTCTAACCAAAACCCACACTTGAAAAACTTGGCATATATTGGCTATCTCTTAGAGTCTGAAGTACAGTCCGAAGATGCTTCTCATGCTTCTCTCTACTGCGGGAGTAGATCAAAATACTATCAATAAATACAATCTTAAAGGAATCCAAATAGGGCTCGAATACCTGATTCATCAAATCCATAAATGTTGCTGGGGCATTTGTCAACCCAAATGACGTCCTTAGGAACTCATAAATGGCCATACCGAGTTCGAAAACCTGTCTTACGGACATTGGATGCCCTAATCTTCAACTGATAGTAGCAAGACCTCAAGTCAATCTTCAAAAATGCCTTGGCACCCTGAGGTTCATCGAATAAGTCATCGATCCTCAGCAGTGGATACTTGTTCTTGATAGTTACCTTGTTTAACTGTCGATAGTCTATACGCATCCTCATTGAACCATCTGTCTTCATTCACAAACAACACGGGCGTACCCTACGACGAGATACTAGGTCTAATGAAGCCCTTATCAAGCAAATCTTGCAATTGCTCCTTCAATTCCTTCAAATCCGGTGGGGCCATACGGTATGGCAGAATAGAAATGGGCTAAGTTCCAGGAGCCAAATCAGTATAGAAGTCAATATATCTGTCGGGTGGCTTGATACTTACTAGGGTCAAATAATGTGAGAAGAATTTATAATAAGCATAAATCTATATTTCAGCTCTTCTAAAAAAATTCCACTTCACTCGAGCCTCGTCCGATTGACGCTCGGGGCCCCCGGGCCCCGCCCGAACATACCGACAACTCTGAAATCACGAGACGGACTTAATCGAACCTTCGGAACACCTGAAACAACTCTAAATCTAGAAACCAACCCCTAAAACGAAATGAATCAAACTTATGAACTTCAAGTTCTTAATTTTCCTCCAACGGGTCAAAACGCTCTTAAACTACTCGGATTGACACCAAATTTTACAAGCAAGTCTTAAATGATATTTCGGACCTGTACCGGGCTTCGGAACCAACATACGAGCCCGATACTAATGAAATCAATCATTAATTAGTTTCTTTAAATCCGTAAAACTTCAAATTAACAATTTCTAATAAAAATTCATTTCTCGGGCTAGGAACCTCGGAATTCGATTCCGGGCATACGCCCAGGTCCCATATATTCCTACGGACCCTCCGGAACCGTCAAATTGCGAATCCGGGTCAGTTTGCTAAAAATGTTGACTAAGGTCAAACTTAGCTTTTTAAGAAAATCCTAAGGAATCAAATGGGCATATTTCACTCCAAGCTCTTCCAAATCCCGAACCAACCGTCACCGCAAGTCGTAAATTAGCTAAAGCAAGCACGGGGAGTTTTATTTAAGGGAGCGGGGTTCTAAAAGGCAAAACGACCGGTTGGGTCGTTACACAAAATCTATCATATCAAGAAGTAGAAGATCTACACTCGTCTTAAGACTCCCAATAGTTATCACACACGAGCGATATATACGATCTATAATTATAGAACCCCCCACATGCGTGGACATAAACACTAGAGCACTCAAAGAATAACGAGGCACAACCAGATATGAAGCAAAATAGGATGACACATAGGAATAAGTAGAGCCCAGATCAAATAGAACTGAAGCATTTCTACGAAAAACTGGAACAATATTTATGATAACGGCGTCAGATGACTCGGCCTTAGGTCTAGATGGAAAGGCATAAAATCGGGGTTGTGCCCCTCCACTCTGAACTACATCTTTGGGAAGAACTCTACCTGGCTGGCATCCACCTCTAACGGCCTGACCTCCACCCATGGCTGCGTGACCCCTTTCCCTACATGGATGATCGGGCACCTGAGCAATTGGTGCCAATATGATGGCACGAGAACCCTGTTGAGATATGTTATTCGACAATCTAGGGTAATACCTCACCATGTGACCTATGCCCCCACAATCAAAGCACTCCCTCGGCTGCTGAAATAAGGACTGACCCTGATGGTCCGAATAGCTGTTGTAGTAACTCTACAGCGGTGGTGCACTGATAGGACCTAAATGTGCACCGCATGTTGTCTTCTCAGGACAAGACCAATAAGAACCACGACCACTTGAAGCATCGTGGGTTACCTGAAGAGCTGACTGAAACGACCTAGGGAGATGGCCTCTACTAAAAGAACCCCAGCCACTAGAAGAGGCACCACTAAAACCACCAAAATGACGAGGCCTCTTATCAAACATCGCCCCCTCTCCTGAGCACGAACCATCTCGATTTGTGTAGCAATGTTCACGACCCTCTAAAAAGTAATACATCTCCTGTCTTCTTGGCCATCTATAGCTTGATAGTGTAGATGAGTCTATTAATAAATCTCCTCACTCCCTACTTCTCAGTAGGTAGCAAGATAATGGAATGGTGAGGTAGGTCCACAAATCGAGCCTCATACTAGGTAATAGTCATACTACCTTACTAAAGATGCTCAAACTTCCTACGGTAATCCACTCTCAGAGTGACAGGAATGAACTTCTCCAGAAAGAGCTATAAGAACTGGTCCCAAGTAAGTGCAGGAACCCACCTGGTCTAGTCAACATATAATCTCTCCACCACCTTTTGGCGGAACTAGTCATCTGAAAAACTGCAAAATTGACCCCATTTGTCTCAACTATACCCTATTTCGCAGCACCTCATGGTAGCGGTCTAGATAATCCTACGTGTCCTCAGTAGGTGCACCGCTGAAATGAATAGGGAAGAGCTTGGTAAACTTGTCCAACCTCAACAAAGCCTCATAAGACATAGTGAGCATATCATCGGCCTGTGCTACAACCTCCGGTTGAACAACCCCAACTAGCTGGGCTGCTGTAGTCTGATACTAGGGAGCAACTTGCTTTGAGGTGTGAATACCAGGAGTCTGTGCTACTCCCCGAGCTTGAGAGACGGCTGGTGCCACCGGGAACATACCGGTTTGGCCCACACTCTGCATGAGGCCCACCAAACAAACAAGAGTGTCCTAAAGAACTAGAGTGTTAATGAACCCCTTCGGGACCTGAGCTGGTCTGATGGGCACTGTCTGATCTGGAACCTCCTCATGAACATCTACCTGAGGCTCCACTGTGGGTGCTGATGCTCGAGCTCTAGGTTGAGCTCTACCTATTCCTTTGCCTCCGGCTCAGGCTCAGCCTCGAACTCTACCCCCGAGTAGGAGCTGCCAAAGGGGCTCTGGCTCTTGTCTTGCCACTGATGATGTCCTTGTTCTCATCATCTGCAAGATAACATGGATAGAATGGTTCAATCATGAATGATAGCTAAAATCACACAATAGAATATGAAAGAAGTGAAATACTTCATAAACTCCATAGCCTCTAGAACATAAATACAGACGTCTTCATACCGATCCTCATGACTCTACTAAGCTGTCTCATGATTCATGAGACCTAGGCAACCTAATTCTCTGTTACCAACTTATCAAGACCCGGAATTCCCACCTTCAGAACCGTGATGGCGCCTAACATTTTATTTCTAGGCAAGCCAATGTTAGATGCGATTATTAACCAATTTTAACATGTTTTAAATACGACATCAAAAAAGAAAACTAAATAGTCTGAAACAAGGTAAATAACTAATAAAAGAGAAATCCAAATACAAATCCTTGAACTGGTGTCGCAAAAATATGAGCATCTAAGATACTACAAATAATGTTCTGAAATAAACATAATAGTATGAATAAAATGTACAACTAAAAGAAGTAAAAGAGGACTTTAGAGCTACATACGATGTATAGATACACCTCAAATCTACTCTAGGTAGCTGGATCCGAGCAAGTCTACGGTACGCTTCTGGGACTAACTCCGATATCTGTATAAGAAGTGCAGAGCGTAGTATGAGTACAACCGACCCCATGTGCCCTGTAAGCGTCGAGCCTAATATCGATGAAGTAGTGACGACGCTAAGGCGGGTCACTTACATTAATCTGTATGCAATAATAATAATAACAGAAAAAGACAGGAATAGAAGTAAAGCAAGTAATTCATATCAACAAATTTAGAACAATTAGAAGAGAGTCTCGTATAACCAGTCATGTAACTCATCTCAACAACCGAGGCCAATCCAACACTCACAACAATTATTACTTTTATCAATATGTTGTAGCGTGATACCCGATCACACAGTATCAGCTTTAAACTATCTATTATGGCGTGCAACCCATTGCCACCATATAATCATCTGTCAATATCATAGTCCATTCTTATTCTGATATTTCAATTCATTACCTTTCAATTTCCGTTACGGCGTGCAACCCGAACCCCAAATAATGTCAATTAACATTAGTAACTCAATAACTAAGATTTACATAAAAATCAGACATCAAGAGAAAAAATGTACGAGCAATGGAGAATAACATAATAATCAAAGAGACTCGAGCTACTCGGATGTCTCAACTTTACCAACTCAACATTATCTACATTTAAAAATTTATACAAGTGAAACTACATCAACGAAGACAACAAGTAATACGAACTATAAGGCAACAAGGCATAACACAATTTAGATATATGAGGGAAACAAGTAGAGACAAGTTGTAAATAAGTATGGAATCAGGGAAGGGATGGACAATATAATACAAGAAATTCTAAATGGCAAGTAGCAATTATGGCATGGAAGTTTAATAAACATGTAGTAACTAAGGCAGGAAACAAGATGTACTACGAAGCAATGAAGATAGGGAAAACAAGTAAGGTAACGGTTAAGTCATGGATAAAGTATTTAATAAAATACGGGAAAGCATGGAAAAAAGTAATTTGACGGCGTATATGCACTCGTGACATTGCATATACGCCGCTACACATGTAATTCACATAGCACATAGATCAAGGGCTCCTAATTCTCTCAAATCAAGGTTAGACTCAATACATACCTCACTCTACAATCAACACAAGGTTCAACCATGGCCTTGCCTTTCTAACAAACCTCCAAACCAACCAAATGTAGCTAATTATTAGCTAAACGTTTCAAAAATAAGCCTTAGAAACTACCCACGAATGAAATAGGTTCAATTTAGATCATTATTGAAAAAGTCAAGGGCTGGCTTGGTCAAAACCCGAGCTTCGAAAAAAAATTGATTGCCCATCAACCCACAATCCTGGTTATGTAATTTGTTGTGAAATGCGACCTCAATTCGAGGTCAAATTCCCAAATTTTCAAACATCCCTAATTCTACCAAAATCCCTAATTTCTACCATGAAAATCCTAGATTTGATGTTTGTTTATCATGAAAATGGTAACAACAATTAAATTTGTAAATGGGATTCTAAAAATACGTAATCTATTCCCGAGCTAGTTTGCAAGGGTGGTTAGTGCTAAAACTTGAAGTAAAGTGATAGAGATTGAGTTAACCAAAACAATAATCGAAGCTCTTTTTCTTATACTGAGGGTAGCCTGATTAACCGGTTCTTTTGAAGTATTTTCGAACTAATTTTGAAGGCCTATGATTTTATGGCGATGGTCGGGCATTCCGAGTCGCGTTAGTTCGACCAGAGCCTTATGACCGTAGTCATTGTATTTGGCCATAGCCTTTTCATCCCCGAGTAAGGTAGCCTCACGTTTATATCGAGGGTATGCCTTTTTAGGGTTCTTATAAGTTCGAATATATAGCCTTGGCTTTAAGATCGGGATTATGCCCTTTGTAAGGTCTTACAATTTCTTTGGTTACTTGGCACAAGAATAATTCATGCCTTGCTTGAGGTCTTACAGGTTTGTTGTTGCTTTATAGAGGTCTTATGAGTTCGAGGTTGCCTTATGGAGGTCTTACATTTTCTAGCATTGCCACATGGAGGGCTTTCAGGATCGAGGTTTCCCGCTTGGGGTCTTTTGGTCTCGAGTTTTTGGTAGCTCGATGGGGTGACAGTCGGCGACAGTCCCCGAGACATCGAAAGTTTTTCGCTCTGGAGCCGTTCTTGTAAACTTGACATTGCCTCATTGAGGGCCTATGGGCTCGAAGTTTTCGATTCGGAGGTCTTACGGCTTTGAGTTTTTGATGTCAGTTCCCGAGTGTTCGGGAAATTTCTAGCCCTGGTGACGTTTCTTTTAAAAAATAGCAATCTTTGAAGTGCGAAACATTTTGATGGTAAAAAATGATCCTTTGATTACTTGGTACAAGTATACATGTTTTTTTCGTCGAGGGTTGGAGGTTGTTTAAAGAGAAGCCTTGAATACTTGTTAAGTCCTCCTTAGGTAACAAATAGATGTTGCCTCGTTAAAACCATACGGGTAAAACTCTTCTCGGGATAAAATCCGATCGAAGGAAAAGAGTGGAACGCATGCTTTAAAACCTAAGGTCTTCAAGCTGGAAGGTGCTTCGATTGTTCTAACCGGACACCTGCACACAGGTTAGTGTAAGACGTAGATAAAAAGGAAGAGGGTTTTACCTTAGTAGTGATGTCTCTTGGAGCCTCGATATGCTTCAACTGCTTGCTCCGGGGACGCAGTACGGTCCTTCGCTAATTCACTCGGGTGAAGCCGAGAATGTAGCTTGTGATTTCTACTTCGTTGTTTGCTTATCCTTTGGCTCCTTCAATGTTGAAGGTGTCGATGCTGGTGTCACATCGTGCATCGCGAACATCTCTCTTGCTGCATGCTGCTCCCCGTATATAGTTTTTATTCTGTCCTTCGTTGGAAACTTCATCTTTTGATGAAGGGTTGATGGTACTGCTCTCATGCAGTGTATCCATGCCTTCCGAGCAAGGCATTGTACCTCATATCTCCTTCGATGACATGAAACTTGACATTTTGGGTTGTGCTGGCCACGTTGACCGATAGGGTGATCTCCTCTTTAGTTGTCTCGCTCGCCATGTTGAATTTGTTGAGAACTCGAGAGGCGGGCACGATCTAGTCGAGCACTCTGAGCTGCTCCCCCACCCTCGACCTGATAATGTTGGCCGAGCTACTTGGATCCACAAGCACATATTTAATTTGAAATGTATTCACAAGAAAAGAGATACCAATGCGTCGTTATAAGGCTGAGATAGGGCCTCGATGTCCTCTTCGCTGAATGTGAGAGCGTCCTCGGGTATGTAACCTCGAGTTCGCTTTTCCATCGCGATGGATATTTTTATTCATTTGACAATGGGTTCCCGTGGTATGTCGATTCCTCCAATGATCATGTGGATGACATGTTGTGGTTCTTCTATTTCATTTTTCCTATTCACCCTTCCCAAAATTGATTTTTGGCTCAGTCACTGAGAACTCTCGGAGGTGCCCTTTTGTTGATTAGTCGAGCTTAG
>NW_017671545.1:0-3051 GCF_001879085.1 Nicotiana attenuata
GAATGCAGAGCATGATCATCATCATCAGCACCCTGAAGATATGAACTATGTGGCTAACTATGGGGGTCAGAGACAAGGAAATCAGAACTGGGGTCAGCAGACTCAGCAGCAGTACAGGCCACCTCAGCCACAGTATAACGCCGCAAACATGGGAGGCATTAGACCCCCCAACAACATGGCACCGTATCCTAGACCACATGGGTACAACAATCAGCAGCAAGGGTACCACCCACCTCAGCAGCAGCATGGTGGAAGACAGGAAGACGGGTTTGCAAGACTGGAAGCAATGATGCAGCAGGTTATTGGGTCCAATACTAAGATAAATGAAAGGGTGGATGCACATGATGCGGCTATCAAAAATATTGAGGTACAAGTGGGCCAGATTTCAATGTCAGTAAACAATCGACCTCAAGGGACATTACCTGCAGATACCCAAGTCAATCCAAAAGATCAGGGCCCAAAGCAGCTGATGGCGGTGAGTCTCCGTAATGGCAGGGATATAGATGTAGAGCAAGAGAGAGCTCGAGAAAACATACAGGCTGAGACACTCATTCCAGTGCCCATTGAGCTGGATGGGTCTACGGCATTGACAGAGGTGACAGTCCAGCCCGCACCTGAAGAAAATAATATGCAGCAGGAGACTGAGAAAGTAGCTGAGCCAGTAGTTGAAATAGTAGCTGAGAAAGAGAAATCCCAAGTGATGGGGAAGAAAAGACCTCCTGCACCATTTCCACGGAGGTTGGCCAAGCATCAAAAGGAGGAGCAGTATAAAAAGTTCTTTGAGATGCTCAAACAAATCCAGGTAAACATTCCATTGATTGAAGCTTTAAAGGAGATGCCCGGATACGCTAAAATGATGAAGGACTTGATGTCTCGGAAGTTTGACTTCCAAGATTTGTCCACAGTGACACTTACACAGACCTGTAGTGCAGTGGTGTCTAGACCTGTTGCTGAAAAGCTATCTGATCCAGGTAGCTTTACAATTTCATGCACTATTGGGAACTTCGCCTTTGCTAAGGCACTCTGTGATTTAGGGGCCAGCATTAATCTTATGCCCCTGGTTATTTATAAGAGGTTGGGCATTGGGAGAGCTAGACCTACCTCTATGTTGTTGCAGTTGGCCGACAGGACTGTGAAGCGTCCATTTGGGATCCTTGATGATGTGCTTATTCAGGTGGGGAAATTCGTGTTCCCTGCAGATTTTGTAATCTTGGATTCCAAAGTGGATGAAGAAATTTCTATAATCTTAGGACGACCATTCTTGGCCACGGGGAGAGCTTTGATTGATTGTGAGAATGGGGAGCTCAAGATGAGGCTCAATGATGAAGAAATTATATTCAATGTGTAGAAATCTATGAGGCGACCAAGTGAGTTCGCCAATTGTTCTCTTATTGATGCTGTGGATGTAATTGTAGAGTCTGATGATGAGGTGTTGACGGTTGAGGATCCCCTTGCTGCATGCTTGACGAATTTAGATGAGGTGAATGGTGAGGATTTGGTGGAATGGGTGTTGGCATTGGAAGGTAGAGGGTTCTGGGATAGAAATCTAGAGTTTGAGCCCTTACACTTAGAAAAGAGAGAGACCCCTCCAACAAAGCCATCCATCGAAGAACCACCTAAGCTGGAACTAAAGCCATTGCCAGCTCACCTCAGGTATGAATTTCTGGGTCCCGACTCCAATTACCTGTTATTATCTCATCTGGTTTGTTAGATGTGCAGGTTCAACAGCTTTTGCAGGTACTAAGGGAGTGCAAAACTGCCATTGGGTGGACCATGGCAGACATCAAGGGGATCAGCCCCGCCTATTGCATGCACAAGATTCTGCTGGAAGAGGGGCACAAACCTTCCAGGGAACATCAGAGGAGGCTGAACCCGAATATGAAGGAAGTGGTGAAGAAGGAAGTGATAAAGTGGTTGGATGCGGGAATCATTTTCCCAATCTCTGACAGCAGCTGGGTTAGCCCAGTTCAATGCGTTCCTAAAAAGGGTGGCATGACGGTTGTGAAGAATGACAACAATGAACTAATCTCAACAAGAACTGTCATAGGCTAGAGAATTTGCATGGATTATCGAAAGTTGAATCTAGCCACCCGGAAAGACCACTTTCCACTTCCCTTCATTGATCAGATGCTGGATAGATTGGCAGGGAGGTCACACTTTTGCTTTCTGGATGGGTACTCAGGGTACAATCAGATCTCTATTGCACCTGAGGACAGAGAGAAGACCTCCTTCACCTGCCCATATGGCATTTATGCCTTTAGAAGGATGCCCTTTGGCCTATGCAATGCACCCGCCACATTCCAACGGTGCATGATGGCCATATTCACTGACATGGTAGAGGACATAATGGAGGTGTTCATGGATGACTTCTCAGTGGTGGGAAATTCATTTGAGGAGTGCCTAATAAATCTGACGCGTGTGCTGAAATGGTGCATCGAGACCAACTTGGTTCTGAATTGGGAAAAGTGCCATTTCATGGTACAAGAAGGAATAGTCTTGGGGCACCGGGTGTCAAGCAAGGGAATAGAGGTGGATCGAGCAAAGGTTGATGTAATAGCAAAGCTGCCTCCACCAACTTCGGTCAAAGCCATAAGAAGTTTTTTTGGACATGCCGGTTTCTACCGGAGGTTCATAAAAGACTTCTCCAAAATCGCCATCCCTCTCTGTAAGTTGTTAGAGAAAGATCACTCGTTTGTATTTTTTGATGATTGCAGGGTAGCGTTTGAGGAGTTGAAACAGAGGCTGGTCACAACAGCCATTATTGTTGCCCCCAATTGGGAGCAACTGTTCGAATTAATGTGTGATGCTAGTGACTATGCAGTGGGGGCAGTGCTGGGCCAGCGGAAAGACAAATTGATGCACCCGATCTACTATGCTAGTAGAACGCTGAGTGGGGCCCAGTTGAACTACACAGTGACGGAAAAGGAGATGCTAGCTGTGGTGTTCGCTTTTGACAAGTTCCGGTCCTATCTGATAGGATCCAAGGTAATTGTATGCACTGACCATGCAGCTCTTAGGTCTTAATAGAAAAGAAGAATCTAAGCCACGCCT
>NW_017671545.1:5910-34863 GCF_001879085.1 Nicotiana attenuata
GCAGACCCAGACGGGCCCAGGTTCAGATAATTGTTAATTTTTTTTTATTTTTTTATTTATCTCCCCCACCCCCTTCTTTCTAATTACTTTAAACCTCCCCACCCATCCCCCTTCCTTCTCCAGCAACACAACGAACAAAAAAATCCCCTCCTCTCTCTTCTTCTTCTCTTTTTCTCTCTCTAAAAAGAAAACTCTCCATTCTCTCTCACCCACACTCCATTATCATCTTCTCCTCAACTCCACCTCCACCCTTCCCTTCTTCCATCAAGTAAGTTCTTTTCCCCTTCTATTTCTTCTTCTTAATTAGTGTATTTAGTTTTTGTGTTAGTTTTAGTAAACCCTAGTTAGGATTAGTGTTCAAGTTTTAATTTTTGCTTTCTTTTATGTTTTCTATTGTTGTATTTGATGCTTGTGGGGTTGTTTAGTGCTAATTTGGTTGGGTCTCCATGATACTTTAATTGTGGGGTTTGTTTTTATGACTTGGAGGCCTAGAATATATTTTTGTGGTATAGTTTGGGGATGGGCCATTTTTGGCCGAAAATTTGGAATTTTTGTACAATTTTGAGGCATTTTATGCCTAACCTAGGTTGTGGCGGTATTGTATTTGGTGGATGACGGTGTTGTATTTGGTGTATGGTGGTGTTGTATTTAACGTGAATCAATTGAGGGAGTAAGTGTGGGGTGATGTATGTCGGAAATTGCAAGCAAATTGTGGGGCCTTTGTGGAGGTTGTTCTCCTTGAACACCTTAGTAGTGGGAAATGGGCACTTTGTATGAATGAAATAAATGGGGGCAAGTGTATGGTGCCATTGGGTGGTGAAGTCTGAGTACCCATCTAACTGGCACAGGAAGGATATATTTGATGATTCTTCTGAATTCTTTACAGGTACTATGGCTCCTAAAAGGCAAAGGAGATCGGCAGGCGCATCCCAACGGCCTACATATGATGAATCCAGGTTCCAATCAGAACTAGCGGAGGACGACTTTCATGCCAAGGCTACGAAGAACTTCATCCATGAGATCTCGCTTGACCGGGTAGCCCTCCGCGTAGAAAAGGCAGAAATGTATGAAGAAATTCGGAGGAGGGAAATGGAATTCTTATTTGATGACCCTGCCCCGGTCAACAAGATGCTTGTTAGAGAGTTTTATGCCAACTGCCCATTGAACTTAAGTAGGGGGGTGATTGTGCGAGGTAAGGTGGTCAGCGCCACAATTCCCATGATTCGCCAGGTGTTGCGGCTGCCTCAGTTCACTAGTGACATCGACTACTACCACGATAGGCCAGGGGTCACATGGGAGGTCATGACTGATATACTCTGCACAAAGGGGCGACCAACCTGGATACGTGACCAAATCACCCTGAACTCTAACTCATTCACCCACTTGGCTAAGTGTTGGTTAACTGTCATCTGCAGTTGGTTCCTGCCCTCAAGCAACACAACTGACGTGAACTTCCAGCGGGCACTGTTGACATGGTGCTTCGTGACGAAGAAGGATTTTGATGCGGCAGGGGTAATTAGTGATGAAATGGTCCTACGGGGGTCACTGCTGTCAAAGGGATTCTACTTCCCTTCTTTGGTGACTATACTATGCCTGCTGAAAAATACCCCCACCAATCCTGCCGATGGAGACTTGCCCCCTAGAGCAGCATTCAGAGCCTCAGGCATCAGAGTGGGCCGGGGTACACGTACAACAATTGAGATAGATGATGAGGGTGATGATCCGGTTCCTCTTTCACCGTCCAGGAGGTCTACTGACAGTGCCGGACCCTCTCGGCGCCCCCATTCTGGAGCAGGCCTATCCCGCTCGCAGTCCACCCAGCCTATGCTGCGTTCCTTGGAGGAAGAGGTCGCGGATCTCCGCACCTTGGTGGATGGCCTACACACGCGGATGGATGCCATGTCGCAGAGGCAGTCTAGATCTGAGAGCCGGTTTATGGCCTGGTTACATGCATTGGGGAGAGCTTGCCATGTAGACCCCAGCACCGTCTCCGACTCTGATTGAGTCTCAGGGAAGTCTTCTGACCCTTCTGCTCTTTACTTTCTTGATACGACATGGGGACATGCCATGATTTTAAGTGTGGGGTGGGAGACTTGCTCTGATTGTGTGTTGTAATGTATATAGACGCTGTTTGTGCTGTAGCATTAGATTGATGTGTTGTATATATTTGAGTGTGCTTATATTAGGAGTAGCTGACTTGGCCCAACGACGGACACTTGTCGACGGGTCTCTTGAGGGTCAAAGTCGGAATTAATTTAAACTAAAAACAAGTTAGAGGACTCTTCCTGAGGACAGACCACTTGGACAGTAATCTTGAGGGAAGTAGTCCATGTAGAATTTTTTTTATTTTTTTTATTTTTATCTTCTAGGTAGTGTAATACTTCCCCCTTGGTTTTTCTTTTGACCACAGTTCTTTTCCAAGGGCTTTTCTTGAACCGGGTTAGGTAGATTTTCCTTTTGTAGTTTTAGGACTAAGATGGGTGAAGGCTAGAATACAACCCCTGATATGCATACCTGCAAATAACTAAAACGAACTTGAGAGTGTGACATCTAGGCTCGCTTGTGGACTCGTAAATCTATGCCTTAATTTTGCACATCTTGTCTTGCTTGAATGCTCGTATGAGTGTGTTGATGAACTGATTCGGAATGAGTTGCATGCTAAGTGTGTGGGAGATATTACTTGCATTCTGTGCCTGCATGCGACACCTAGAACTTGCCCTGTGTGTTTGCAAAGCGAAATAGAAGTTGTTTGGTTTTAGAGATGATTGAGGCATTTCTTTGTGCAACCTTATATAATTGTGAATCCACCAGTGTATATCGCCATAGTTAACCCCTTTGAGCCTGAAGCCTGTTCTTTGATAATCCTATTATGACCTAAATCTCTGTGTTTGAATAGCTTGATTGTTTGAACCTATACCTCCTAGAAGCGCTTGAATCACTAAAGAACATACAAAAGTCAAAGTGTGGGATAGTAGGGAGTTAGTGAAAAAAGGGGAATCAAGAATGAATTGTTTGATTGGTGCACAGGCATTGGAAAAAAAATGAGACAAAGAAAACAAAATAAGAAAAAAAGAAAAGAAAAAGAAGCCAGTTGCACCTAAAGAAAAGTGGGGAGCACACGTGAAACAAAAATGTGGAAGAACGATTGGGTTGAGCATGGAAATTGAAATAAAAGGAAGTGTGTATTAAAAGTGCTTAGGGAGGTTAGTCACTATATCCAAATATATCCTACCCGTCCCTTATCCTACATTACAACCAAATGAAGACCTCTTGATCTTTGACTGAACAGCTCGATTAGTAGAGTATTACACTAGGGGCAAGCTTATGGTGTGTCTGTGTAGCATATGAATGCTCTTTGTTGAGAGTGAGTGAATTCTTTCTATCCTTGGTTCCTTTTTGTTTGAATTTTATGTGTGGGGAACTTCTCTTAGATTTGTGATGTGAGGGCATGTGACTCAGGAAGAAAAAGTAAATCTTCACTTCTGTTAGAGTAACTAGAGTGAGCACGAGTGTGTCATGGCATGAGAGTCTGCATCTGAGGTATGATTGTTGCATTGCTTAGGTTGGTCCTTCGTAATGGTGAGTGTGGCATAAATTAGGGTAATGTATCAACGGTTAGGCCTAGAAGTGTGGTTTAACTTGCTCGAGGACGAGCAAAGGTTTAAGTGTGGGGTGTTGATAATAGGTGAATTTAACTATAATCACGCCTTAAATAACCACCTTCTTGTATAGTTTTGATGATAAAAGTGATAACAAAATGCTCTTACTAGTGCTTTTCATGATTTGCAGGTGATATATGACCAGGGAAGGCTAGGGAGTACTTTTGGAGTCAAAAATGAAGAAAAAGAGACCAATTGTGAAATTCCCCAAGTAAACCACGCAAAACAGGCCTGAAGATTCAAAGAACTGGGTCGACCACGGTTCCACCGCGGCCGCGGTAGAACCGCGGTGGAAGAGAGCTGCGGATAAATTCAGTTTCAGAGAAGGCATTTGGCCGCGGTTTGACCGCGACCGCGGCAGAACCGCGGCGGAAGCAGAAAACTTCAGGGACTAAAGTGTAAAATACGGGATTTTTAGACCTAAACCCTATTTTAAATACAAGACTTCGCCCAAGAGAGGCATGTATTGAATTTTAGAGTATCTTGGCAAGGAAAACAATTGTGAGAGATCACCCAAAACATCGTTCTTCTTTTCTTTGATTTTTATTGCTAGTTATGATGAATTCTATATTAGTTTGTTTTCCCATAGCCATGAGTAGCTAAATCCTTTGTCTAAGGCTTTGATGGAACCTATTGGGGGATGAACATCTTGTTTATGTGAATACAAATTGCTAGTTTCAATCTCTATTTGTTCAACTTTGTGCTTGTTGTAGTTAATTGACAGGATCCTCAATTAGCTGGGCCTATTTAATATGCATAACTTGGAAAAGAGTGCATGTTTAGGTTATTGTTGAACAACACCACTCCCAAAGTATAAGAGGAATCTATAATTGCGGGTTTAAAGGCGGGATTAGGGATAACGAAGCCTTGGGTGTAATCTAAAGTGAATTGTGCGAAATAAAGTAAGCTAGTGTATCTCGGGAGAGTGAAATTAGTATATTACTGTGATTACTCGGGAGAGATTTACGGTAAGATGAGCGTTCATGATTGATAGAGATGTGTTGGTAAATTTGTATGAGCATAAACAGAAGGGATTCTTTCAATAGGGGAAATCATTGCCTTAGCTTCTTCTCATCATTGTTTACAACCTTAGTACTTTCATTTACAGCTGTTCAATTTACTTGCAATCGTAGTTAGTAAAGCGACCTTCAACTGTGATTCAAACATCTGGGAAACTGGTTCTGAAGAGTTTAGTGGGTCTCAAGATAGTGATTGATAGGTTAACTCTCTGTGGATTCGACCCTGGGTGTAATACTCGGGTTATATTTGCAACGTCCGCAGAGTCCTTTTTTAGAGGGCATAGTTGGGCGTGATCATTGTTCCATCGCTAATTACATGTGCCAAATCTTTTTCCAATATTTTGAAAATTACGGTTTTTGGTGGAGATAATTTTAACCGCAAGCACGCTGTTGTTGACAAAGGAAAAGAAATTGCAACTAGAAGCAGCCTTGTGGAGGACAACAACCGTCAGAGAAAATCAAGTAACGGGTATGACGAAAGAAATGGTTATAAGCCCAAAACCAACAATCAAACCTTCAAGGAAAAAAGCAACTGCTTTGTGTGTGGCAAACCTGACCACTATGTTGCACAATGTCGAAAAAGGGATGGGAATGACAATTCCACTAAGGCTAAAGTAAATTTGACTGAAGCAAAAGTGGATGATATAATTGTTGCGGTTGTTTCCCAAGTGAACCTTGTGGCCAATGTGAAAGATTAGGTGTTAGATTCTGGTGCCACTAGGCACATATGTGCTAACAAAAAAGACTTTATGTCTTACACCCAAGTTGTCTATCTTGGTGACTCAAGAACTACTCAAGTTCTTGGAAAAGGCAAAGTTCTTCTTAAACTCACATCTGGCAAAACTTTGTCATTGAATGACGTATTGCGTGTTCCTAGTATCCGAGCCAATTTGGTCTCTGTGGGATTATTGGCAGAAGTGGGGGTGAAGGTTTCTTTTGAATCTGATAAGGTCCTGTTGACCAAGAATAATAATTTTGTTGGCAAGGTTTATTATAACCATGGATTATTTGTACTCAATGTTATGAATGAAAATGCTAGTACTTCTGCTTACTTGATTGATTCTTTTAATTTATGGCATGCTAGATTAGGACATGTTAGTTTATCTTATATTAAGAAAATGCTCCGAAGGTCTTATTTCAAATATTAATTATTCTAATATTAATAAGTGTGAAGTTTGTGCCGAAGCTAAACAAACTAAGAAATCATGTGCTTCAGTATTTAGAGAATCTGAATTACTAAGCTTAATTCATACTGATTTAGGAGACTTGAAACAAACTATGACTAGAGGAAGGAAAAAATATTATGTGACTTTTATAGATGATTTTTCTAGATATACAAAAGTTTATTTGTTGAGAAATAAATATGAAGCTTTTGATAAGTTTTTAATTTATAAATCTGAAGTAGAAAATCAATTGAATAAGAAAATCAAAAGAGTTAGATCCGATAGAGGTGGTGAATTTATTTTGTTGAATGATTATTGTGAGAAAGAAGGCATAATTCATGAGATACTCCGCCATATTCTCCACAATCAAATGGTGTAGCGGAAAAGAAAAATAGGACCTTAAAGGAAATGATGAATAGTATTCTTGTGTGATAACCCAAAAGGTCATCACTCGTTTCGAAAATAAATTCCATGTTCTGAGACCTTAAAAACCTCTTTCGATCTCACCTCGATTTGCGTGAGTATTCCGGGCATGTATCCGGAAAGCCATTATGTGAAAATCTGTGAAGAATGATAAAATTTGCTTTTAAAATGAATTTAAGTTGACTTCGATCAATATTTTGGGTAAACGGACCCGTACCCGTGATTTGACGGTCCCGGAGAGTCCGTAGGAAAATATGGGACCTGGACGTATGCTCGGAATCGAATTCCGAGGTCCCAAACCCGAGAAATAAATTTTTAAAGAAAATTACTTTCTGGAATATATATGAGCTTTTGGAAATGAAATGTGTTTGAAATTTGATGGTATTGGGCCCGTATTTTGGTTTCGGAGCCCGGTACAGGTCTTATATGTGATTTAAGTTGAGCCTGTAAAGTTTGGTAAGAAACGGAAGTCATATGACGTGATTCGGAACCTTAGTTTTAAAATTTGAAACTTTGAAAGTTCTTGAGATTTTCTTTGATTTTGATGCTAAATGCATAGTTGTTGATGTTATTTTGATGATTTGATTGCACGAGCAAGTCCGTATGATGTTTTTAGGTTAGTGTGCATGTTTGGTTTGGAGCCCCGAGGGCTCGGGTGAGTTTTGGATAGGCCACGGAGTGGAATTTGAACTTAGGAAAATGCTGGTATGTTGCAGGTCTGCAGGCTTCGCAAATGCGAAGCCTGGCTCGCAAATGCGGTATTCGTACCGCAAATGCGAAGATGTGCCTGGGCTTCCTTTGTCGCAAATGCGACGTATTTATCGCAATTGCGATATCGCAATTGCGACAGCTGCTTCGCAAATGCGAAAAGAGCAGGAATTCTCAGGGTTCGCAAATGCGAACCCCTGATCGCAAATGCGATGAAAGCAGGTTTCATAAGGGTTCGCAATTGCTAACCCGGGTCGCAATTGCGACATCAGAGACCTGCTAAAATGAATTTCAGACGGGATTTCAACCTTTTCAAAACCTAAACACCTTTGGGCGATTTTTCAAAGAAAACTACTCTTCCAAATCGATTGTAAGTCATTTCTAACTCATTTTCTTCAATCTTTAACATCTTTTCACATGATTTCAACTTAAAATCAAGGGTTTTCATGGGGGAAATTGGGTGTTTTGGGTAGAACTTAGATTTTTCAAATTTTGGGGATTTGGACCTCGATTTGAGGTCCGATTTTAAAACAAATTATATATTTGGGTTCGTGGGTGAATGGGTAATCGGGTTTTGACCATGTGGGTCCGGGGTCAATTTTTGAGTTTTTGAGAAAAACTTTAGAAAACCTATTTTAATGCATTAGAATTTATTTATTTAGCATTTATTGATATAGTTAAATAACTTGTGGATAGATACAAAACGAATTGGTGGTGGAATCAAGAGGTAAAGCAGTAATTGAGGCTTGAATTGTGTTCGTGGCATCGAGGTAAGTGTTTGGTCTAACCTTAGCTTGAGGGATTAGGATTCGTGTCCTATTTGCTATGTGTTAATTGTTGAGTACGACGTATACGCATGATGACGAGTATCTATACGTTGGTGTCAAGCATGCCCGTGAGTCTTATACTGTGATTAATGTGACTCCGTTTTGTATTGTTCATGCCTTATGTGATATTCCTATTATTGAACAAGGCTTGTGGAAGTAAATTGGGTAATTGAACATTTAAGAGTGTTGGCTCAAGTTGTGAATTGATTTGTGAAAGTATCATTGGTATTTGGACATTGTAGAGCGTTGGCTCAAGTTGTGAATCGAATTGTGAAAGTATCATTGGTAATTGAGCATGGTAAAGCGTTGGCTCAAGTTGTAAATTGAGTTGTGAAGTAAATGTGAAAAAAGAGAAGAGGATTGTGATATTGTCTCCCTTGCCGGGATGTTGTTGCTTTTAACATTGTTCCCTTGCCGGGATGTTGTTGCTTTTGATATTGTTCTCTTGCCGGGATTTTCATTTTGATTTTATTGTGATCCTATTTAATTCCTTGCCCTTATTGTTTGTGATTGTTGTTTGGATGAGGAAGAGTGTTAAAGCACGAAGGATGATGCCGTGCATTGTTTTGGTGAGAGCGTGTTAAAGCACGAAGGGTGATGCCGTGCATGATATTTGTGAGACAGTGTTAATGCACGAAGGGTGATGCCGTGTCGCACGATATACAATTCCGTGCCTTTATATGAGTGATAATGCACGAAGGATCATTCCGTGCTATGATTATGTGAGGTAAAAGCACGAAGGGTGATGCCGTGCAGATTATATTGATTCTTATGGTGAGGACGAGAGTAAAAGCACGAAGGGTGATGCCGTGCACTTGTCCTTGATTTTTCTGATTCTTGTTGATAATTGAGTTATGATGTTCTTTACGTTTATTTATTGGTTTTCTGTGGTTACTTGATTTTATTGTGATGTTATTGATTCCCTTACCCAAATTTCTTTGTGATTGTTGCTTGGGTGAGGAAGAGTGTAAAGCACGAAGGGTGATGTCGTGCATGATATTTGTGAGAGAGTGTAAAGTATGAAGGGTGATGCCGTGCATGATATTTGTGAGAGAGTGTAAAGCACAAAGGGTGATGCCGTGCACTTGTCTTTGATTTCCTAATTCTTGCTGATAATTTAGTTATAGTGTTCTTTACATTATCTATTGGATTTCCATTGTTACTTGATACTTCCCCGCAGCATGTTTCCCCTTCCTATCTTTAATTGTAAAGTTTTGCCTTTGTTTCCGATGTACATGATTTAACTGCACAGGTTTATTTGGTAGTCTGGTCCTAGCCTCGTCACTACTTCGTCGGGGTTAGGCCAGGCACTTACCTGCACATGGGGTCGGTTGTGCTGATACTACACTCTGTTCTCTTTTGTGCAGATCCTGATACTGTAGTTCTCGAACCGCAGTGAGGTTGCTTCTTTCAGTTCACCAGGTGACCCGAGGTAGTCCTGCAAGCGTCCGCAGGCCTTGCCGTCTCCTTCTATCCCTTCATTCTGTTTCTTTCATGTATTTTAAAGACAGCGTTGTATCTATCTTTCGGACCCTTATCTGTAGTATTCTTAGACAGTCTGAGAAATTGTGACACCAGTCCTGGGTTGTCTATGTTTAAGAAATTGTATTGGTAATATTTTAATGGTTATGATTTGTTCTTCCGCTTATTTTATTCCGTTGATTACATAGTGTTGATTCATAACTGTTAAAGCATTAAAAATGAGAAAAGATAAATAGTTGAAATAATTGGCTTGCCTAGCTTTCACTAGTAGGCGCCATCACGACTCCCGAGGGTGGGAAATCCGGGTCGTGACAGCTTGTTAGTTCTGGTGCTCCGGATATTCTTTGGGGTGAAGCCATTTTATCTGCTTGTCATTTACAAAATAGGATTCCCTATAAGAAAACGGGTAAAACTCCTTATGAGCTGTGGAAAGGCTATCCGCCTAATTTGAAATATTTGAAAGTATGGGGGTGCCTTGCTAAAGTTATGTTGTATGATCCTAAGAAAAGAAAAATAGGATCTAAAACATCTGATTGTATGTTTATTGGGTATGCTGAAAACAGTGCAACATACAGATTTTTAGTAGTCAAAAGTGATATACTTGAAAACAATACTATTGTTGAAACAAAAAATGCTGATTTTTTTGAAAATATTTTTCCTTTAAAATTTGAGAAAATTTCTGATGCTCGTGATAATATTTCACATGTTCCAATTATTTAAAATAATTTTGAAAGTGAGGATTTAAGAAGAAGTAAGAGACCAAGAAAAGAAAAATCTTTTGGTAATGATTTTTATACTTATCTTGTGGATAATGTTCCTTTAACATATTCTGAAGTTATTTCATCGTCTGATGCCTCATTATGGAAAGAAGCTATTGATGTAGAATTAAATTCAATTTTACAACATAAAACTTAGGTTTTAGTTGATTTACCTCTGGGAGCTAAACCCATTGGTTGTAAATAGATTTTTAAGAAGAAACTCAATCCGGATGGTTCCATTGATAAATACAAAGGTAGACTTGTTGCAAAAGGTTTTACCCAAAAGCAAAATATTAATTATTTTGATACTTATGCTCTTGTAATTAGAATTTCCTCAATTCGTGTTTTACTTGCATTGGCTTTTATTTATAAACTTTTTATTCACCAAATGGATATTAAAACTGCATTTTTAAATGGTGATTTGGAAGAGGATTTTTTCATGGAGCAACCTGAGGGTTGTATAGTGTCTGGACAAGAAAATAAAGTATGTAAATGGCTAAAATCTTTATATGGTCTAAAGCAAGCACCTAAACAGTGGCATGGAAAATTTGATCAAGTATTGATTAGTGATGGTTTTCATCAATTGAAGTAGATAAATGTGTTTATACAAAATGTGTAGATGGTACATGTGTTATTATTTGCCTTTATGTGGATGACATGCTTATTTTTAGTTCTAGCCTTGATTTGGTACATAAAACCAAATTTTTCTTGTCTTCTAATTTTGAGATGAAAGACATGGGAGAAGCTAGTGTTATTTTAGGCATGAAAATTATAAGAGATGGCAATAGTTTGATGTTGACTCAAGAACATTATGTTGAAAGAATTCTTAAAAAAAATTGATAATTTTGATGTGGTACCTGTAAGCACTCCTTATGATGCTAGTAGTCATTAAAAATAATAAAGGAGATGCTATAGATCAAAATAAATATGCTCAAGTTATTGTGATTGTTGTAAAAATTGGTGATTATGGAGAATAAAAGGTTTATCTTGACGCGTGTCAATTCACTTCTGACTTCACATAATCTATGGAAATAATTCCATCTCTCAGCAGTGTACTTTGTTATCATTGACTCCCAGATTTCTTTTGCCTCCTTGTAGGAAACATAGACATCGAACAATTCGTTAGAAAGAGTAAAAATTATAGTATGTCTACATACCTTATTAGCATGAACCCATTGATCCATCTAAATGGAAGTTGCTTCAGTTGGCTTAGGATCAGTAAGTGCAAAAGCAACTCCATGCATATCCAAAATAGAATGCACCCATTCCTGCCAATGGTTAAAATTATCTCCACCAAAAACCTCAATAATCGAAACATTAGGAAAAGATTTGGCATAGGTAATTGGTGATGGAACAACAACAGAAACAGTTGGTGCAGTAGGAGTAGTAGCATCAACAGCAACATTAGCAGCGTTATTCTCCATAATAACAACGTAAAATACCCTTAAGGATATTTCGCCCACACCGTGATGAATAAAATTAGGCGTATCCCCCAGGATTCAACAAGCTCTTCTAGTATAACTAGGAGCAGAAACAACAAAGATTAACGAGAAGAAAACCCAGCACAAAAGAAAAGGGAAGAAAAATGTTTAACTTTGTTTTTTCACTACCTTTATCGGATTTAACTCTTTTGATATTCTTATCTAATTGATTTTCTACTTCAGATTTATAAATTAAAAACTTATCAAAAGCTTCATCTTTATTTCTCAACAAATAAACGTTTGTATATCTAGAAAAATCGTCTATAAAAGTCACTTAATATTTTTTCCCTCCTCTAGTCATAGTTTGTTTCAAGTCTCCTAAATCAGTATGAATTAAACTTAATAATTCAGATTCTCTAAATACTGAAGCACATGATTTCTTAGTTTGTTTAGCTTCTGCACAAACTTCACACTTATTAATATTCGAAAAATTAATATTTGAAATAAGACCTTCATAATGCATTTTCTTAATATAAGATAAACTAACATGTCCTAATCTAGCATGCCATAAATTAAAAGAATGCAGAAGTACTAGCATTTTCATTGATAACATTGAGTACAAACAAGCCTTGATTATAATAACCCTTGCCAACAAAATTATTATTCTTGGTCAACACGACCTTATCAGATACAAAAGAAACCTTCACCCCTACTTTTCCTAATAATCCCACAGAGACCAAATTGGCTCAGATACTAGGAAAATGCAACACGTCATTCAATGCTAAAGTTTTATTTTGTAAAATTGAATTTAATTCTACATCAATAGATTCTTTCCAAAATGAGGCCTCAGGCGAAGAAATAGCTTCAGAATATTTTAAAGGATCATTATCCACAAGATAAGTATAAAAATCATTACCAAAAGATTTTTCTTTCCTCGGTCTTTTGCTTCTTCTTAAATCCTCACTTTCAAAATTATTTTGAATAATTGGGACATGTGGAATATTATCACTCTCAAATTTTAAAGGAAAAATATTTTTTAAAAATTCAGCATTTTTTGTTTCAACAATAGTATTGTGTTCAAGCACATCACTTTTAACTACTAAAAATCTATATGTTGCACTACTTTCAGCATACCCTATAAACATACAATTAGATGTCTTAGATCCTGTTTTTCTTTTCTTAGGATCGGGTAACATAACTTTAGCAAGGCACCCCCACACTTTCAAATATTTCAAATTAAATGGATAGCCCTTCCACAACTCATAAGGAGTTTTACCCGTTTTCTTATAAGGAATTCTATTTTGTAAATGACAAGCAGATAAAATGGCTTCACTCCAAAGATTATCCGGAGCACCAGAACTAACAAATATGCTATTCATCATTTCCTTTAAGGTCCTATTTTTTCTTTCCGCTACACCATTTGATTGTGGAGAATATGGCTGAGTTATCTCGTGAATTATGCCTTCTCTCTCACAATAATCATTTCCTTTATCATACCTGTTATTTGATTTGTTCTGCCGCTTATTGTTCTCCACCAGGTTGGCTCTTGTAGCAATATCCATTCCTTTGTCAGCAACATCTTGCTTGTGATTTGTATTTTCAATTATAATGTGCTTGACCAAGTCCTTCAACGACAATTGCTTGTGTTTGTGTTTCAATTGTTGTACCTCTCAAATATTTTATTATTGGTAGTCTAATGCATTTGATGAATTTTGGTAGACCTGATATTGCATATGTTGTGTGTAGATTGAGTAGATATACTCAAAACCCAAGTCATGATCATTGGAATGCATTAGTAAGAGTAATGAAATATTTGAGAGGTACCATGAACTATGGTGTTATATATAGTAGATTTTCCACTGTACTATAAGGATACAGTGATGCTAACTGGATCTCTGATTCAGATGAGACAAAATCCACTGGTGGTTATGTGTTCATCCTCGATGGGGGTGTTGTGGCATGGAAAATCAGCTAAACAAACAATAATAGCTAGATCTACCATGGAATTTGAGTTTGTGGCATTGGAATTAGCTGGCAATGAGGTCGAGTGGTTAAAGAAACTTTTGGCGAGTATTCCACTAGGAATTAAACCGACACCTTCTGTGTCGATGCATTGTGATTGCCAAGCTGCAATAGCCATTGCCAAAAATAAATCTTTTAATAGGAAGAGTAGACATATCCGATTGAGACATAATGTGATAAAGCAGCTGCTGCGAGATGGAATTATTTTCATAGATTATGTGAAGTCAGAAGTGAATTTGGCCGATCCTCTGACTAAACCTTTAGAAGAAAATTAATATCTGAAACATCGAGGGGAATGAGACTTTTGCCAATTTGAGTTATATCAACTATGATGGTAACCCAACCTATGTGATTGGAGATCCCATGAAGTAGGTTCATATGGGTAATAACAAGTCATTAGTTGATCAAATGTGCACTATTACATTATGTCCCTTCCTATGGGGTGTGTGTGTGTATATAGTGCAAAACTGCAAGGAATGGAAGGTTGAGTTATTAAACTCTTAATCTAATAATCCATAGCCTTTGAGAGGTGGTATATTGTGCTGCAGAATACACTTGATGGATGGACCCATATGAGTGTGGAGTGGGACCACTCCTATGAAATTTGTGGCAAAATTTCTAGAGCTCTCATGAAAACCAGGCGCGCGCATGGCCTATTAGCGTAAAACCGCGTCAAACAACAAAGTGTGTGCGAGTATAATGTGATAGATAAGACACTAAACTTACAAAAGAATTCTTGGTTCATAGAAGTTCTGAACTTCACCAATTGTTCTGTAAGTTTAATCTTATTTTATCTAGGTCTGGTTCATAGTCCCAGAGACACCAAATTCGACGCATTATGCTCATTTGTGAAACCCAGTAAATTATTTTATTATTTTTTATATTCTTTTTGAGATATGTGGGGGATTGATAGAAAAATACTTTTGATATCTCAAAAAGAAATATTCTAAAACTATGTCTAGATTCATTTTCTTACTATTATATTAATGAGTCATTATTATAGTAATTATTTAAAATATTTGCAACAGAAAATTAATTAATTTTGAATTCAATTTGGGACAAAATAAATTAGACAATTGAATTCTCATGGATTTGTACGTCTTTGAAAAGTTAATAACGATAGTATTGGAAAATAAATGACTAATCTTAATGGCTTTAAGAGTTAACGTATAGTCTTTATGGTTGAATGTTTCTGATGGTTTATTTTTCTTGAATAGCCTCTAATATGGAACAGAGAGTCTACTTCTGTTTAGTATATGTTTGGCTCAAAAGTTAACAATATACTTTGTAAGCTAAAAAATAATCAAAAGTAGGAAAAGGGGTAAATCGTAATCAAATATAATAATCCTAGAGATGCAAAGATGATAATATTGTGGTAGATCTAGTATTGCAAAGTGATAGTATGAACTCAATAGAATATGTTCGTTTGAAGTAGAGATAGAGAGAGAAAGCTAGAAAAATCAGAGAGTTGTATTATCTCAGATGCCCCTTTTACAATGTGAGGGTCTCCTTTATATAATAAGAGACCCTCCTCGAAAGAATCAAAAAGTTACAAAGACAGGTAACGTCTCCCTAGTGAAGACACTGAGTCCTAAACGATGTCGCTTTTGTCCCCACGGCCGTAGTTGTACCCGCTACGTTAGTCGGCGTTACACTCACTNGCCATTTCCTCGAACGTTGATATTGCCTTAGCCGGTAGCTGAGAGTACCATGTTAAGGCCCCTTCTGTCAACGTCTCGCCAAACTTCTTCGGCAGTACCGACGGTACCTGTTCTTTCGATAGGTCGTTGCCCTTCACAGCGGTGACGTAGTGGATCCTCGGGATCTGTGGTTCCGTCATATACCCTCAAGTAGGGTGGCATCTTGAAGGTTTTTGGGGTGGAGTGAGGGGCAGCTTCTTCAGTGTATGGTTGTTCAACGAACCTTCCCACGTCACGTTTTGGTAGCAACTTGGGAGCACCGGGGATCTTGTCGACCCTCTCCTGATGTTCCTTCATCTGACCGCGGAGCGCCTTGTTTTCATTTTCCATTTCTTCCATCTTCTTTAGGATGGCTGTTAGCGTGCCATCGTTGGTCTGTGTCTCGATGGGTTTGTTATTCGCTAGTGTAACTTCCGGTTCACCCACGGCAGCAGTGGTACCTACCGTTGGTGTACATCCGATGTTATTTTGTGGTGACCTCTCAACCAAGCCACTTAGAGAGCTTGTTAGCCATCTTTCCAGTAGCTCTTTGACCGCTGAGGGTGCTTCCGTAACCGCAGATGTGGAAGCTCCTTTTTCGTGCAAGATCGTCAGACCTCGGATGGGGAAGGTGAGATCTCTGCACCTGGTGTGATGCTAGGGGTTGCATTCAGGATGCCATCGTCACTGGCCTCGTTGAGAGGGCCAAGGAGATTGGTAGTGACACCCAATATAGCTTTCGATCTTGTGTTATTTTCGGCCATTTTCTGTTTTTGGTGGTGTAGAGAATGGTAGATGGTTGATCTCTAGGTGGATACTATGGTTTTGATTCTCGAATTCCCCACAGACGGCACCAAATTGTTTTGCTCAAAAGTTAACAATATACTTTGTAAGCTAAAAAACAATCAAAAATAGGAAAAGGGTAAATCGTAATCAAATATAATAATCCTAGAGATGCAAAGATGATAATATTGTTGTAGATCTAGTATTGCAAAGAGACAGTATGAACTCAATAAGATACGTTCGTTTGAAGTAGAGATAGAAAGAGAAAGCCAGAAAAATGAGAGAGTTGTATTAGATCAGATGATCCCTTTTACAATGCGAGGGTCTCCTTTATATAATAAGAGACCCTCCTCGAAAGAATCAAAAAGTTACAAAGACAGGTAACGTCTCCCTAGTGAAGACACTGAGTCCTAAACGATGTCGCTTTTGTCCCCACGGCCGAGTTGTACCCGCTACGTTAGTTGGCGTACCCTCACTGGGCGTACCCACTAGCGTAGAGATGCTGAAGGTCAAATTTGACCCTATACAGTTTAAATGTACTATTTTTTACCTTGAAGAATCATGTCTTAGACTCTTTTCTGTTGTTGTGATAAAATATGTTAGTAGAATTTTTACATGATGAATTTGTCATTTCGTTTGATTTAACTATTTGGAAGAGTAAATCACGTTTTAGCTTAAGCCTTTTCTTTCCCTTTTTATAATAAATATGTCGTGTATATCTTCTGTGTTCCTTTAGTGTATTATGCATTTTTGTTTAGATTTTAACTGTTAGAAATATTATTTTAGGAGTAGTATGGATTCCACATAAGAGAGGTTCATGTTTGGTACAATATTCTGTGTCAGCATATATCTGTGCTAGTTCTATACTCCCCTCTTAATTTTAAGTTTAGGTACTATAATGTTAGAATTGATAATATAATTTCTTGTACCATTGTGCCTTCATGCTATTTCTAAGATCCTCTGTAACTGTACTTTTTTAACCTAAAGTAAACTTTGAAAGAGTTTATAACATTTCTTTGTCTGCAACTGAGTTAGTCTAAATCATATTTTAGGATGTTATTTAAGTCAGGAAGTTAATAATATTTTTCCTAAAGTGAAACATTGTTCAAGAAACTTTCTGTTGGTATAAGTTAGTTTTCCTTATGTTTCTGGTTATTAGCACATATAGATATTTGTTCAAGTATACGTTTACAATATATAAAATACTGATTTGTTTTCAATATGTGTGTTTCTTCTCTGATTGTTACGTCCACTTTGAGACTCTATGCCGCTGTCTAGAACCGATGTCTACATCATTATCAATCGCCTCCTCTCCCGAATAAATCCGAACAGCAAAAAATGGATTAAGAGGCGCTGAAACAGGAATTACAGAAGATGTTATCCTTCTGTTAGGAGCCAAATGGGGCTGTTTATGCATGCTCGATTGATGACTAACATTTTACTATGTGGTTATCTTTTAATTTCAATTGTGTCATTTATTTAAGTTGTGCTATTAACTTTAAAACCAAGTATTAGTACGTGATTACTCACTATGCCTGCATTTGATCACATAGGATCTTCACCTCAAGTTAACAGTGAATTACTAACTCTAAAGATCAGTCTTTGGTTTAGTTAAAATGTCAATAATAGATGCTTTGCGTGGTTCCTTTTTTTTTTAAGGTCTTTTATTTGGGTTCAATAATGAATATTGTTTTGATATAAGTCTTTGAATTATTGACGAACTATTTTCATTTTGTTTGACGTAAGTCGAAGATGACCGACCTTCCTCTACTTCAAAAGACAATTTTTTAAATTAATTTTACTTTATCAAATTTTCTTAAGTCTAACGTTGGTCTGTTATTTTGGACTTTAGTCCATTTTTTAGGAAATTGTCTTTTTTCAAAAATTTTGGTTTTTTAGACTCTAAAAGGAAAATCAGATTTCTAAGTTACTATACTTTAAATGACGGATTCTATTAAAGTTATATTTACGTTACTTAAACTATTTTTGCACTTAGCCTTGATTAGTTCAAGTCCGACTGGTAAACCATTTTAATATGGATCTTAAAGGGTGCCTTAAAAACCTTTCCTTTAGATTAATTGAACTCTTACCTAGAATCTTTCGGTTAAGTAGATCATTAACAGAGTTGTACTTTAATCAATATTAGGTGTCCTAATTCACCATAATTAATTAGGTGGCCACTCTTTAACTTTAATTAAATTCGAAAATGCCATATGTTGTACCTTACTTTCACCAGTTTAAAATGGGTATAACAGGTGGACTTTCAAAATTCAACTTGAAGGGAGGTGGATTTGCAAAATTCAACTTGAAGAGCGGCGAACTTGAGCACTTCAACTTGATCACCGACAAACTTGAAGACTGGCGGACTTGCAGGCTTCAACTTGAAGGGCGGTGGACTTGCAAAATTTAACTTGAAGAGCGACATACTTAAAGATTTGGAGGGCTTATATAATTCAACTTGAGGACCGATGAACTTGAGGACTTCAAATTGAAAATTTGTCCTTCTACTAAAAGTCTACATCCATCCATCGGAGATGCCAACTTGCTATGGAGGCTTGCCCCTCGGTGAAGATGATCAGGTCATAGCGCAGTTCAGAATAGGTGATTTTTTTTTTATGTCCTAACTTTTGCCTAGGCACCCTCTTTCGAGGTTTTCAACCTAGCGGACCCTATTTTTTTGTTTTTGGTGGGCCGTACACAGTTTAGACTCATGCGGGCCAGGAGTGTAAGAATATGCAGTTTAGGCTCGTGCGTCAAGGAGCGTAGCGATTTGCAATTTAAGCTCGTATTTTGAGGAGCTTTGCAACCTGAAGATTTTGCTCAAATTTGAAGAGCTTAATGACATGCAGTTTAGGCTCGTACGTCCAGTAGCGTAATAATTTGAAGATTTAGCTTATGTTTCGAAATGCTTCACAACTTGAAGACTTGCTCAATTTTGAAGAGCTTTGCAAATTGAAGTTTGGCTCGAATTTGAAAAGCTTTGCGACTTGAAGTCTTTTCTCGACTTTGAAGAGTTTTTCGACTTGAGTCTTTACTCGAATTTGAGGAGTTTTGCAGCTTGAACACTTTGTTTGAATCTGAAGAGCTTTATGTCTTTAAGTTTGGCTCGAATTTAAAAAGCTTTGCAACTTGAAGTCTTTGCTCGACTTTAAAGAGCTTTCGACTTGAGTCTTTGCTCGAATTTGAAGAGTTTTTCACCTTGAACACTTTGTTTGAATTTGAAGAGCTTTACGTCTTGAAGTTTGGCTCGAATTTAAAAAGCTTTGCAACTTGAAGTCTTTGCTCGACTTTAAAAAGCTTTCGACTTGAGTCTTTGCTCGAATTTGAAGAACTTTGCAACTTGAACACTTTGCCCGAATTTGAAGAGCTTCACGTCTTAAAGATTTAGTTCAAAATTGGGGAGCTTCGGTACATACAATATATGCTCATGTGCCAAGAAGCATTATAACTTGCAGTTTAGGCTCGTGCTTTGAGGAGCGTTATAACTTGCAGTTTAGGCTCATGCATTGAGGAGCATTATAACTTGCAGTTTAGGCTCATGCGTTAAGGAGCATAGCAACATGCATGGACTCTTCAGTTTCATCTTCGGATGAATACTTGACCCCATTATGAGCATCGTCTGCTTCAATTTCATCATGAGGCTCAAAGTCAGGAAACCTTTGATCTCCACTTGTAGCCATACTCAATTCCATATCATGTGCATGGGTTGCTAGTTCTTCAAATGTTTTGGGCTTTATGCCTTGTAAGATATAGCAAAGACTCCGATGTTCAATACTAGAAGTTTCGCTAAGGCGATCTTTGCAGTTGAGGCTTAAGATCCTCCAGCGGTTGATGAAGTCAATAATTGGCTCATCCTTTCCTTGATGAGTTTTTGTAAGTTCAATCATGCTTACGATGTGCCTTGTGCTATAGAAACCATTTAGAAACTCTTGCTCCAAATTCTCCCAACTATCGATAGAACCAGGTTCGAGATCTTTGTACCAATCGAATGCATTACCTTTGATAGAACGAACAAACTGTTTGATAAGATAATCATCGTACGTTCCAGCATTGTTGCAAGTTTCAACAAAGTGCGCTACATGCTGTTTTGGATTTCCCTTGCCGTCAAATTGAGGTTGATAACCATCATGCATCTTTAAGTTATCAATTCTTTGCATATACGGCTTTGCATATGTGATATATAATTTGGATGACGACTCAGGCTTATCTTTGATAGCCTCCATGATGAAGTCCTTCAGTTTCTCAACGGGAATCAGACTTTCGACGGAGACTTGGATCTCATTGGCTGTCGTTGCTTGCTTTTCGGAAGAGTCTCCTTTTTCTTGTGACCTTTGAATATTTAAAGGTGTTTGTGTCGATTCTCCTTTTACTATACTATCCAATTTATTTGTTAACTTGGAAAGTTTAGCATCTTGATCATTCATGCGCTTTGACAAGCCTTCAACTGCTTTCGTCAAATTTGCAAGTTATTTTTCTATGGTAGAAGCTTCAATAACCATTGCTTACATGATCAACGTAGAGGATGAAGAATAATATAGATCATTATTGAGATAGAGCTCAGAAGACGCATTAATGGAGGCTAGAGTAGATCCAGTGCTCAAGTCATCATCATCGGCTTGCATGAAGGGTTTCTTGGACTTAGATAAACTAAGTTGGGCAAGAACCTTTTCAATCCTTTTGGCGACGTCGTTCCATTTTTGGGGGGTGCTTACAGAAGATCTTACTCCTTTTGAGAATGAAGATCCCAAAATAGGGGTTGATACGGACGGCACTTGGAGTGCTTGTTGTCCTAAAGAGCTTGCTTTGCTCCTTGTAACTGGCTCAAAGCTTTCAAAGGTAACATCGAGTATGCTTTCCACATCAATATATAACTTGGAATTAGCAGCCTTAATGGAAGTTGATCTGGAGCTGATTTTCTGTGAAGCCATTTCGATGTTCTTGAACTTTGGTGATTGAAAAGTTGAGATGAGAGGTAGAGATAGTCCCACTGGGCGTGCCAGAATTTGTAGACAAATTTGCATCGTGAAAACAAAATCAAGATCGAAAATATTGCGACAATCGTAGTATTTTATTTCAACTATTTGAGTGTACAATCTCTATGAATCCTCTGATTCTTCTTTCCAATAGTAAATAAATTCAAGGGCCTTTGAGCTTTATCTTAAATATGTAGTTGTTGCCACGAACGATGATCTTGAATTCAACTAGCACGAACTTTGATTTGAACTCGTACTCCTTGAATCGTGATTTGTTTTTCGTTCTTGAGCTTGAACTTGATTTGTTCTTCGTTCTTGAGCTTGAACTTGATTTGTTCTTCGTTCTTGAGCTTGAACTTGATTGCTTGAAGCTTGAAACTTGTGGAGGAATTTGCAGCGTTTGATCCACGAGCTCTTTCTTGCTTCTTGTTATAACTTCTGGCCCCTTTTCTGGGTTATGAAGACCTCTATTTATAGTTGTGAGAGAAAAGAATTATGATGAGAACAAACTCTTTCCGACCAATCAAATCGAAATGTGACAAGGCCGCATTTGATTGGCCAGAATATGTCACTTGCACACGTGGCGCGATTTCATTTGCCTTTTAATGTGACTTGGCATGCCTTGTCATTTTGACACGTGGCATGATCCCATTAGCTCTTCTGTTTGACTTGACGTGCCACGTCATTTTACACGTGGCACCCAATTGGGCCTCTAGGAAGATGACATATTGGGCCTAATGAAGTGGTCTTATCATTTAATTTATAATCCAATTGAATGGACTAGCCCAGCACATATATATTGAATTTGAATAATTAACCCACTTTACTAGCCACAATATTTGTTTGGACTAGTGTCTTGAATTTAACGTGGTCCAAATTATTTTATTGATTCAAATCCGATAGAATTTAAATGCTTAAAGATACTTTTTGTAGTTTGGTTTCCTTCTGACTATTTGGTTTATAGCTTAATATTTATTACGCTTTTCGTATCTATTACTTGAAGAAAATAATTATTCTTATCCAGTTTTTTTTTGTAAACCAAGTAATATAACTTAAAAGCTAACCAAGGAAGGTAAGAATACTTATTCAATAACATTTCTAAAGGATGAAAGTTTATTTCAATAATACATTAAATAAATTTATAAGCTTGGTACCTTAAGCAGTAAAAAAAAAAAAAAGAAATATTAAACACTTACCTTAAAATTTTAATTTTGACACTTCTTACTTTTTGAAGCAGAAAAATAAGTAGTACTATGAGAGAGGAGAGGATCCATGATCCAATATTTGCAAAGAAGGATTAATCCAAATAGCCGTCCACCTAAAAGCTTAAATTAAAAATAGCCGACAGAGATATAATATATGCATAATTTATGTATTACATGTGTATAATTATGTATAATCTATATATGTTATGACTTGAAAAAGTAAACAATGAAAATAAGCAGCTATTTATGTAAAAGATTCCTTTTGCAAATGTGACTGCAGGCCCAAAAGACAATCTTAGAGCCCATAACATCAAGAAGCAAAGAGATATTAATTCATTCGGACAGTTGGTAAAAATTGCACGGGGCGCCCTATTTGGGCGCCCCCTTTTAACCTGTACCCGCTTTGTCTTTCTGTTTGCACCCATATCCACTTTTTTGTTAAAAGCCATTTGAAAAGACTATTTTACCCTTTTTTGTTAAAAGACTACTTTCTCTCCAAGTATACGCTAGTGCTCTACTGTTTCTCTCTCCCGTTATTCGCATTTTTCGATTTGCTCTTCTCAGAAATCAAACGGTTTTCGTCGTTCTTTCGAATTTTCAACTGCTAGTCATCGTTGTTACCATATTACGATTTAATCACAGGTACATTGCATTAACTTTCTGGGTTTTGTTTTATGATTTAGTTTCTGGTTTTGGGTTTTGATATTCATGTATTTATGATAGGGTTTAGTTTGATAGGTTGTTCATGTTGTTAATGTAATTTTTATAAATTCTTCTGTGATTCGACGTTCAAATTTTTAAAAAATTTCAGAGTTAAACAGATGATAATGATACTTTAGGATAGGAGCTGAAGTTTTTTTTCATGTTTTGGCATTATTTTTGGATTTGAATTTGTGTTTTGTTTTTTTGGCTGAATGTTTTATGCTTGCCGAAGTTTTTAGTGCAATATGATTTTTTAATTTAGCCAGTGTATGTGGAAAACTTCAGCCTCCTGCTGAAGTTTTTGAGTAATAACAAAAAAACTTCAGCTGCTTGGCCGAAGTTTTTTTAGTGCAATATCAATTTTTAATTTAACCAGTGTAGGAGGAAAACTTCAGGCTCCTTCTGAAGTTTTTAAGTAATAAATAAAAAACTTAAAGGCCGAAATTTTTTTAGTGCAATATGATTTTTTTAATTTAGCCAGTGTATGTGGAAAACTTCAGCCTCCTGCTGAAGTTTTTGAGTAATAACAAAAAGACTTCAGCTGCTTGGCCGAAGTTTTTTTAGTGCAATATCATTTTTTAATTTAACCAGTGTAGGAGAAAAACTTCAGGCTCCTTCTGAAGTTTTTAAGTAATAAATAAAAAACTTCAGCTGTTAGGCCGAAGTTTTTTTAGTGCAATATGATTTTTTTTAATTTAGCTAGTGTATGTGGAAAGCTTCAGGCTCCTGCTGAAGTTTTTGAGTAATAACAAAAAAACTTTAGATGCTTGGCCGAAGTTTTTTTAGTGCAATATCATTTTTTTAATTTAGCCAGGCTCCTTCTGAAGTTTTAAGTAATAAATTAAAACCTTCAGCTGAAGTTTTTGTTTTATACCTGTCGAACTTAAGCCTTCTTAGGTGTTGAAGTTTTAAATGATCTTTTTGATAATGTCCTGATGTTATTATTTGTATCTTTTACTTTTTTTTTGACAGATGGCTCCTAAAGAACCTAAAGATCCTAAAGTAGCTAAAGAAGGCAAAGCACCTAAAAAACCTAGACTACCTGTAGTAGTCCCAGGTCCTTATGTCCCTCAGCCTCTACCTACAAAACCAGGACAAAGATATTTTGAGTTTACAGGATGGTTTAACTCTAAGGGTTACTGGAAGGGGAACCATGATTTGAAGAGTTTAATTGCATCTTTCTTGACTCCTGCACAACAGGCTAAGCTTAGTAATGGTCCATTTAAACACATTATTGCTATGGAGAATATCAAATGTAGCATGAAGTTGGTTCATTGTCTGTGTCTTTCTCGAATATTCACGAATGATCGAGACTTTATTAGTTTCAAGATATTTGGGCATGATGTTTCCTTCACCCTTGAAGACTTTCACATTATGTGTGGTTTGCCGATAACAGCACATAATATTGAAAAACCATTTAATCGAAAGAGCACTGTTCTAAACCGGTATTTTGGTAAGTCCAAGGGTGTGTATCTGAAGGATATTCGAGGTTTTATGACTCGCAATGAAATTCCAAAGAATGCTGTGAATTATCCACACGTATGCGAGAATGATGAAGATGCAGTTACGCTTGTGGAAATTCTTTTTTAGAGTCTATTCTGTTTGGGAAAAATAACGATTCATGTGTGAATGAGGAGTATGCATCTATCATTGAGGACGAGAAGGCTCGTGTTGAATATCCCTGGGGTAATGTGGCTTATGAGAAGCTCATTCATTCATTGAAACATGTATTGGACAAGCAGAACAAACATCATGCAACTGAGTATAAACTTACTGATTTCCATATCCGTTATGTGTTTTGGTTCTATGAGCTCTTCCCGATGTTCGGATGAGGTAGTAGCAGAGGATGAGTACCTTGATATGCCTCAGATCCCAGGATGTTACGTTATGTAATGCGTGGGGAGAGCCTAAATTTCCTGAACTTTATTATATGTTCAAAAACTCATGAAGTAAGTTACATTTTATTTTGTAATAATATGCTCATGTATTAGTTTTTTTTCTCTCATAATATACTTTTTTTGTATTAAACAGAGATATCGCGACTTTAGGGTATTGGATATAATTCCTACAGAAGAGGAATTGAATTCAATGCCTTTAATTAGGAAATTACCGTGCAATAGGATTCGTTCAAATGTAGATAATGCAGTTCCTTCAACTGGTAAATCACCATTTACTTTGAGTCGACCAAACGAATTGAATCGAAATCCTGTCATTGGTAAATCACCACCTACAAAGAGTCGATCAAAAGAAGTGAATCAAACTCATGACATTGGTGAATTACCACGTAGTTGGAATCAACCAAAAGAACTGAATCAAACTCCTTTTATCGGCGAAGCATCTCGTACTAAGAGTCGTTCTACTCCATCTACATCTGACTTTGATGAAGATGAATTACTTGATAAAATATGCTCTGTAAGTTTTTATTGAAGTTTTTTGGGTTTGTTTTTGTAAAAGTACAACATGTTTTTTGAGCTGAAGTTTTCTTCTATATTTGAATTTTTGTTGTGTTATCTATTGTAGAGGTTAACGGCGGAGGTTCAAAGGCAAAATGAAAAAGAAAGAAGCACAATCGTGAACGAAGTTTTTGATAAGTTTAAAAAGGAGGAGCGAACTGCTATTGTGGATGCTGTTTTTGTAAAAGTGAAAGTAAGCTAATTTATAGAGAAGTCTTTTTATTTGTGCTCATTTTATTCCGATAATAATCATTTTTTAGTAATTTTTTTTCTAGGAATATTTCGATGACAAGTTTGAACAGTTGTTTACGATTGTCAACAAAATCAAATGGAAATCGATCGAGAATATGACAGGATGAATGACTGTTGTGAAGATCCATTGGCTTTTGAAGGCGATCAAAATGTTCAAGAACAAGTTGAAGAGCAACGTTCGAGTCCTGATAGATTGAGCAGATATGTAAATGATGAAGCAACATTTTATCAACTGAGAATATTGGTAGTGAGGAAGGTGCTCATAATCAAGTTGTCGAGACTGAAGAACATACTGCTCATGATGCATTGCCTAATGTCGCAGATGATAATGCTACATATAATGAAGCAGCTGTCGGAGGCGTTGAACTTGTTCAACCACAAGGTGGAGAGAAAGGTGCAGATGATCAAGTTGTTGGCGCTGACAAACATTCACCGAGTTTGTGCTTCGAAAGTGATCAAGCCCTGTTGGTACTCCAAATCTGAAAGACGATCGTATGCAGGAGTAATAGCGATTTGCAATGAACTTCTAGGTGTTGCTACACAGGAAATTGTTACTACAGGTACAAATTACAAAACATGTTTTTTAGGTGAATTTTTGATTTTGTAACTGGTGAACTTTCAGCTATAGAGCTGAAGTTTTTTTTATAACTGTCGAGAGCTGAAGTTTTTTTTATAACTGTCGAACTTCAGCTCTAGAGCTGAAGTTTTTTTTATAACTGTCGAACTTCAGCTCTAGAGCTGAAGTTTTTTTTTAGATAAGTGGTTGAAGTTTTTGTTTGTGATTGGCTAACTTTAGCCTTGTTAGAGTTGAAGTTTTAATTGTTTTTTTTTTATAATATCCTGTAGTGAAATTTTCACTACATGTATAATTTTTTTTTGTGTTTTATATATAGAAAAATTACTTGATGTATTCCCCCTCTTTTATGAATATGCAGTGGAAGTTGAAACTAGTTGTGGTTCAATTGCCACAACTCAAAAAATCTGTGATGATGCTCATTTGAATGAAGGTAAAGTTGAGAAAACCCTTTCAGAGAATACTGCAATGGTTGTCGACGTTGATTCAGAGTTGAATGATGCTGGAAATGCTGATATTGAGAAAGGCATGCAGCCTGGGGAAAGCACAGCGGAAGACAAACGTGAAGGTATTCTATAGATCATGAATTTATTATATTTGATCGAGTATATTTTTCTATATTTTGAAATTTTACATTTTTTTATTTCTCTTTTTTACATTTTTTGAAAAGATTTTTCAGAATTATTGGAGGCAGGTCGAAAGAATTCGGTGAGATTTTCTGAAGCAATATGAAAAAGGAGAAATACATATATTCACACATGTTGAGTCACAGACAGGTGTGAAGTGTGTTGGTATTATTTTAATAAAATTTAGTGAGTATATTTATTAATTTTTTTTTTTTGCATGAAGATACATGATCTGTTGGAATGAAAACACCCATCTGTGTCGCAACACTTAGACCGGGTATTATTTTCTGCAATTCGATTACTGTCTTTTTTTTTGCCTAATGTGTATTCTGTATCAGTTTTATTTATGTTTTATATTTTCCTTGCTTTTGCAGATCTCATCTGATGCATCAGAACTGCTTCTAAAACCTAAGAGAAGGAAGATTTTCTAGTTTTCTTATGTTGAATACCAGTGATATCCCCAACTTCAATATATGTTCATTTTCACTTGGTAGTACACAAGGGCCTGATTCAGAAGGTAATTCTGCTGCTGTTGGTGTTCGTGAAGAGACAGAAGAACGTCGTGAACAGCAGGGAATTGATCAAGCATCCCCCACTGATGGCTGTAGTTCCCCACCCTGCTGTTGTACGACACCATTTAGTTTGTGACGGAACAGCAGGAAGAGCAATCAAAAGGAAAAAAGATAAAAAAGGGAAAGGATGCGTATGGAGAGTATTTGGTTGAGATCTCCTTATGTAGTTTATAGGAAAAAGCCAAGGGGGCAGATTGGATAGTAGGAAAGAATAGAAGAAGGTGTCCTTCCATTATTTTTCTCAAGACAGCGGATTGATCCAAAGATTTAAAAAGTGGTTGGAGATGGATTCCAGTGAATATGATTCCAATCCATTGAGAATTAGCTGGACTTCATATTCAAAAATCATTCTTTACCGAGCTTATGGATCCTGACTCTGATCTGCGGATGAAGTAAGTTATTAACATTGTTTTTTGATTGGTTTTTCAACTGTATTTCCCAAAAGTTTCAGTTTTATTTTTTGTAGTATAGCTTTATTCATAGTAATCTGTCGAAGTTTTTAGCTTATTTGCTAAAAACTGAATATGCTTAAGTTTTTTTTCATGCTGTTTTGTAGTTGTGTAGTGTGTTTTTTGTAGACTTCATAGTGGTAATTTCACATGTTATCATTTGTCGTTGTCCATTTGCAGCATATTTTGAGTGGGCGTATATTTACTTGCGCAAAAAATATTGCTATCACCTTTCACATTATACAAAAGCAAAATGTGCAGTAACAGATTTACTTTTCGATCAAATATATGACTATCCTGGATAGTGTTCATCCTTCAGAGATAAGTTGAAGATAATTGAGAAAAGGAAGCAAAGAGAATGCAGATTCTTAAGAGCAAATCAAAGAAAAAGATGATATCAAAGAACAGTTGAAAGAAGAAGAAGAAGAAGAAGAAGAAGAAGAAGAAGAAGAAGAAGAGAAGAAAGAAGAAGAAGAAGCGGTTATTAAGCCACTTACGGACTTTGTTGGTATGAGGAAGAAAATCAACGAATGAAAAAGGTGGCCAACTACGTAAAAGGCCTTATCTTTTCCTGTGGTATCTCATGGGCATCTTGCAAAAAGGTATTCTTTCCATTTCGACTTAAGCCAAGGGAGGCCAGATATCTACGCACTACTTTTTTTGGAATATCTTCGACTTTGAAGATAAAATTATTATGTGTATGAATTCCATCGGCAGTGTAACATACAAGCGTTCGATTGAACATGTCAAAAATTTATGCCCGGTTGATTTCCACATTGTCTCAAATGCTTGAATTTTGCGGAACTTAATAATATTATGGGGACAGTCCTGTGGAAGAATTTTAAAATTAAGTGGACTCACACACCGAAACAGATTAACAGGTATGTGTTTTACATATGTTTTACGATGCATCTTATGTTTATTATATTTTGCGCTTGTCTTAACTATTCTTTAATTTCTTTTAGTGTGTTTTTTCGCAGTGTTGATTGTGGTTATATTTGCTCTCTTAAGTTTATGGATATGCGGTTGATGAGAAAAGATGTCTTCAATTTTAATCAAGTCAAACATTGGAATTCAGGACAGAATTGGCTGCCAATCTTTGGGCTCATGGAAAATTGGAAAAAAAGATAGCGGCTATGAAACTCCAGAGAACGAGAAGGACATGATTATGGAGTTTTTTAAGAGTCTCTGTGTGAATTTTTT